>NC_056750.1:314320776-314473276 GCF_019279795.1 Protopterus annectens | reverse complement strand
CCGCACAAGTTTCTCTAGACAGGAGTAGTTTATTTGGTCTGGCTCAAGGTCATGTTCAGGCTCTTGACCCTCTTATCAGGTGGTTTCTGGTTAAAGAAAAAGGGACTCCTCTTTTCCTGAAAAGATTCAAGATTCTGAATCTGGACAGGAAGATGAGAAAGATGCAGGGAAATAAATTTAGGGTGTTCACTGAAATGGCTGATGGTAAAACTAAAACCCTAAACACTTTGGCCACATAGTGCAAAGACCTGATTCACTAGTGAAGAGACCTGATTCACTAGTGAAGAAACAGATAATGAAAAAGATCAATGGCAAAAGTAGAAAGGACCAGAAGGGGCAAGGATGGATAGGCAGCGTTATTGAAGTAATGAATCTGAATTTGTAAAAACCTTGAAGAAGCGGCTGCTGACAAACAGGCCTGGTGTGTTAAAGTCCTTGAGGCCATGAAAGTGAATCTTGACTAAACAAATACAAATATACTGTTATGTAAACATTTTTAAAGGATGTTTTCTTTTCTTTTGCAATATCTAGTAAAAATAACTCCAAAGGAGTGAAACGAGCAAAGGTCTACAGCAGTTCTCTAATGGCAAATAGGAAGTAAAATGTTAATACGTTCATGTTTTAGCCATCTTCCTCAATAACTTTG
This sequence comes from Protopterus annectens, assembly GCF_019279795.1. Classification (NCBI taxonomy): domain Eukaryota; kingdom Metazoa; phylum Chordata; order Ceratodontiformes; family Protopteridae; genus Protopterus; species Protopterus annectens. The sequence goes on along the minus strand of NC_056750.1, from coordinate 314,472,630 downwards.
AGTGATTGAGACTAGTTTGTCATGGGATGATACAGACAATGCAGATATTCCCAATATAGCTATACTCGTGTTTGTCATGGGATCATGCAGACAGTGCAGATATTCCCAGTATAGCTATACACGCATTTGTCACGGGATGATACAGACAGTGCAGATATTCCCAGTACAGCTATACACGTGTTTGTCAAGGGATGATACAGACAGTGCAGATATTCCCAGTATAGCTATACTCGTGTTTGTCATGGGATGATGCAGACAGTGCAGATATTCCCAATATAGCTATACTCGTGTTTGTCACAGGATGATGCAGACAGTGCAGATATTCCCAGTACAGCTATACATGTGTTTGTCATGGGATGATACAGACAGTGCAGATATTCCCAGTACAGCTATACATGTGTTTGTCACGGGATGATACAGACAGTGCAGATATTCCCAGTACAGCTATACACGTGTTTGTCATGGGATGATACAGACAGTGCAGATATTCCCAGTATAGCTATACTCGTGTTTGTCATGGGATGATGCAGACAGTGCAGATATTCCCAGTACAGCTATACATGTGCTTGTCATGGGATGATACAGACAGTGCAGATATTCCCAGTACAGCTATACACGTGTTTGTTATGGGATGATACAGACAGTGCAGATATTCCCAGTATAGCTATACACGTGTTTGTCATGGGATGATACAGACAGTGCAGATATTTCCAGTACAGCTATACATGTGTTTGTCATGGGATGATACAGACAGTGCAGATATTCCCAGTACAGCTATACATGTGTTTGTCACGGGATGATACAGACAGTGCAGATATTCCCAGTATAGCTATACTCGTGTTTGTCATGGGATGATGCAGACAGTGCAGATATTCCCAGTACAGCTGTACACATTAACTGCAATTAGTTTCTCTACTTCTCTGAAAATAATTATTTACAAATCTTGTATAAAGGAGCTCATACTCTGATGACTGATGAGGATAATTTTCCCATGCAGCATGTTGTAGTAATTTAAAGTCTGCAGGACTATTTTTCACAGCAAATAAGAATGAGTTTGACTACTTAAATCAGACAGTTGAATGACTTAGGCGATCTGTATTTTATTTTAGATTCATATACATTTTTCTGGCATGTGTATATTCCACCTTACAGTTTCATCTTATTTTTCCAGTTTCAGTAGGCTAAAAAATATGTTTAAAGTCCAACTTTCCTTGCTAGTTCATAACTCAACAGACTGATTTCTTTTCCATTTGATATTTCAAAATAGCTTTGTTACTTCTACCTATCAATTTATTATCATCTTCAAAACATCATTCAATAGTGAACAGTCTTTTTAAATTGCATGTGTACACTATGTTTTGGTTTGTACCATTGCTCATCCCTTACAGTAAAGCAAATATAATTTTGTTTCTTGCATTTTCACATTCTTTTCTTGAGGATGTGCACTCTGATAATTAGAATATTTTCTGTCACAACCCCCATAAGAAGTGCTTTACCCAAGGAAAAAGGAAATTAGTAGTACTAAAAATATCTTCTTCTTCTCTTTCAGCTGTTCCCGTTAGGGGTCACCACAGCGGATCATCTGTTTCCATTTCTTCCTGTCCTCTGCATATTCTCTGTCATGTCCTCTTTCACCACATCCATAAACCTTATCTTAGGCCTTCCTCTTTTCCTCTTACCTGGCAGCTCCATTCTTAGCATTCTTTGCCCAATATAACCAGCATCCCTTCTCAGCACATGTCCAAACTAACGCAATCTCGCCTCTCTGACTTTGTCTCCAAACCATCCAACCTGAGCTGACCCTCTAATATACTAATTCCTAATCCTGTCCATCCTTGTCACACCCAGTGCAAATCTTAACATCTTTAACTCTGCCACATCCAGCTCTAACTCCTGCCTTTTTGTCAATGCCACTGTCTCCAACCCATATAACATAGCTGGTCTCACTACCCTCTTGTACACCTTCCCTTTCACTCTTACTTGTACCCGTTTGTCACAAATCACTCCTGACACTCTTCTCCACCCATTCCACCCTGCCTGTACTCTCTTCTTCATGTCTCTTCCACACTCACCATTACTCTGAACTGTTGATCCCAAGTACTTAAACTCATCCACCTTCGCCAACTCTTCTCCCTCCATCCTCACCATTCCTCTGTCCTCCCTCTCATCACACACACACATATTCTGTCTTAGTCCTGCTAACCGTCATTCCTCTCCTTTCTAGAGCATATCTCCACCTCTCTAGGGTCTCCTCAACCTGGTCCCTACTCTCAATACAGATCACAATGTCATCTGCAAACATCGTAGTCCATGGGGCCTCCTGTCTGATTTTGACTGTCAACCTGTACATCACCATTGCAAATAAGAAAGGGCTCAGAGCTGATCCTTGATGTAATCCCACCTCCACCTTAAATGCATCTGTCACTCCCAGTGCAGACTTCACAACTGTCACACTACCCTCGTATATATCCTGTACCACTCTTACATACTTCTCTGCCACTCCTGACTTCCTCATACAATACCACAACTCCTCTCTAGGCACCCTATCATATGCTTTCTCCAAGTCCACAAAGACACAATGCAACTCCTTCTGTCCTTCTCTATATTTCTCCATCAACAGTCTCAGATATATAACAAAAAAAGTTAAAAATAGTCATAAGTATTGGAATGAATAACATTAAGTATTCAAGAGCACAGATGACTTTTATCCTAAGGATTAGAGCACTGTAATATTACAAATATGTCAAATGCAGCAGTGCCAACTTAGTAACTGTACCTTTATGTATAAATTATATTCTTTTGATAATTATTGCTTACCATATATTACACTAGTAGCATTTAAGACAATGATGCAAATGTTAATGGTCTCATTTTATTCTGTGAAATAAAAGTATTTGCATTGCAATGTTTATGAGTACATTTCTTGTCTCCTCTTTTTGTCGCTTTTTTTTTATTACAGTCAACCCAGATGCTGGACAGATCACCACCACTGCTGCTTGTCCCATGCATGTTTCATAGGGAGGTAGTGATGGCTCCTCATTTTGGTTGCTCTATGGTAGGGCAGCTTGGAAAGTCAGCACCCTAAGCTTAGAGACCTGGTGGTAGAGGTGACAATGAATAGGTCTATGGAGAGGCAGTGCACTCTATGCTTATAAGTATTAGTCACTTATCTGTGAATTTATTTCTGCTGAATATTTACCCTTTTGAATTTTTGCATTTTGAATATGCACCCTTTACAAAATCAAACCCTTCCTTACCCCTTCAGCCAGAATCACTATTGCCCAGACCCACCTGATCTCTACCCTGTTCTATGCTTCTGCAATATGTACCAGTCTATTTAAAAACAACCTCACCAAACTTTTCACCAGTTGCAATAACATAGCCAGATTTGCCACTGGCACCCCCTTTAGAACTCACCACTATCACAACCTCAAACAACTAGGATGGTTAGAACTGCAGAGCCAACTACTTTGTCAACAGCATGTTATCACCCAAAAGATCCTTTACCACCCTAATAATACCCCAATCCTTACTAATCTGATTACCCCCTACAAAAATCTTGCAACACTACTCTCAGCTAATAAGCTTCTAGTTTACACTATTAAATCCAACAACAAAACTGGGGACTCACTTTTCACCAACACAGTAGGAAAGAGCTGGAACCAGCTTCTTAGTGAACTTTCCTCCCTTGCTCCCACTCTTCTTTATAAAAAGCATCTTAAAGAATATCTTAAAACTCACTGGCTTTGTCCCTGCTCTAACCCTGACTGATATCTCATTCCCCTTCTTTCTCTCTACACTTCTCTACTCAACTGCTCTATGTCGCCTACCTGTAATATTGATTTCCTTCATAGTACTGAAAAAAATATATATTTTACAATTTAAAATGTATTTTTTTTATTTTGATTGCTCTCTCTCAAATGATTGCTCTTTGTATTTGATCTTAGCTTAAACCTAATAAAGGACTCTGTACGAGTTTATCTGACCCTCAATGTAAACAATGTGCTGTAATTCATTTGACTATTACTATATATTGTATTTTTTGACACTGCTGATGCTTGGAGCTTTTCTCCCTGGGCCTCTACTGAAAATGGACATATATCCAGTTAGACTAGCCCGGACAACAAATGTAAAATAAATAAAATAAAATAAATAAATAAATATTTTAGCTATCTGGTTGGCTGCTATATATCTACATGAACTGAATTACAAGTTGAATTAAGTACAAACTTTCAGTGTTAAAGATAATACTGCATTTTATTTTTCTGTTTGTTTCACCGAATATTGTGTTAAAGATAGTACTGCATTTTATTTTTGTTTATTTATTTGTTTCACTGAATATTGTGATCTCTCTCTCTGCAATATGTGGGGGTTATTGTTTTCACTTCATTGATACTCTGTGTTGAACTCTTAGCCTAGAGGGTTTATCTGTGCTAATACATATTAGTCACTTATCTGTGAATTTATTTCTGCTGTATATTTTAGCTGTTTGGTTGGCTGTTATATCCCTACATCAGCTGTATTACAAGCTGAGATACGTACAAACTTGCAGTGTTAAAGATAATACTGCATTTTATTTTTCTGTTTGTTTAATTGAATATTGTGTTACAGAGTGCACTGCATTTTATTTTTCTGTTTATTTATTTGCTTTACTGAATATTGTGATCTCTCTGTCTCTCTGCAGTAAGGGGGGGTTATTGTTTTCACTTCATTGATATGTGGTGTTGAACTCTTAGCCTAGAGGTTTTCTCTGTGCTTATAAGTATTAGTCATTTATCTATGTATTTATTTCTGCTGAATATTTTAGGTGTTTGGTTGGCTGCTATATACCTATATCAAATGTATTACAAGTTAAGTACAAACTTGCAGTGTTAAAGATAATACTGAATTTTATTTTTCTGTTTATTTGTTTCATTGAATATTGTGTTAAAGATAGTAATGCATTTTATTTTTCTGTTTATTTATTTGCTTTACTGAATACTGTGATCTCTCTGTCTCTTTGCAGTAAGTGGGGGTTATTGTTTTCACTTAATTGATATTCTGTGTTGAACTCTTCACCTAGAGGGTTTCACTGTGCTTATACATGTTAGTCACTTATCTGTGAATTTATTTCTGCTGAATATCTGAGCTGTTTGGCTGGCTGCTATATACCTACATCAACTGTATTACAAGCCAAGTACAAACTTGCAGTGTTAAAGATAATACTGCATCTTATTTTTCTGTTTATTTCATTGAATATTTTGTTAAAGACAATACTGCATTTTATTTTTCTGTTTATTTATTTGCTTTACTGAATATTGTGATCTCTCTGTCTCTTTGCAGTAAGTGGATGTTATTGTTTTCACTTCATTGATATTCGGTGTTGAACTCTTCACCTAGAGGGTTTCACTGTGCTTATAAGTATTAGTCACTTATCTGTAAATTTATTTCTGCTGAATATCTGTGCTGTTTGGCTGGCTGCTATATACCTGCATCAACTGTATTACAAGCTGAGATAAGTAAAAACTTGCAGTGTTAAAGATAATACTGCATTTTATTTTTCTGTTTATTTATTTGCTTCACTGAATATTGTGATCTCTCTCTCTCAGTAGTAAGTGGGGGTTATTGTTTTCACGTCATTGATATTTAGTGTTGAACTCTTAGCCTAGAGGGTTTCTCTGTGCTTATAGTTATTAGTCACTTATCTGTGAATTTATTTCTGCTGAATATTTTAGCAGTTTGGTTGGCTGCTATATACCTACATCAACTGTATTACAAGCTGAGATAAGTACAAACTTGCAGTGTTAAAGATAATACTGCATTTTATTTTTCTATTTATTTTTCATTGAATATTGTATTAAATATAGTATTGCATTCTATTTTTTTGTTTATTTATTTGCTTCACTGAATATTGTGATCTCACTGTCTCTCTGGAGTAAGTGGGGGTTATTATTTTCACTTTGTTGATATATGGTGCTGAATTCCTAGCCTAGAGGGTTTCTCTGTGCTTATATGTAATAGTCACTTATCTATGAATTTATTTCTGCTGAATATTTTAGCTGCTTGGTTGGCTGCTATATGCCTACATTAACTATATTACAAGGTGAGATAAGTACAAACTTGCAGTGTTAAAGATAGCACTGCATTGTATTTTCTGTTTATTTATTTGTTTTACTGAATATTGTGGTCTCTCTGTCTCTCTGCAGTAAATGGGGATTATTGTTTTCACTTAATTGAAAGTCGGTGTTGAACTCTTAGCCTAGAGGGTTTCTCTGTGCTTATAAGTATTAGTCACTTATCTCTGAATTTATTCCTGCTGAATATTTTAGCTATTTGGTTTGCTGCTATATACCTATATCAACTGTATTACAAGCTAAGTACAAATTTGCAGTGTTAAAGGTAAGACTGCATTTTATTTTTCTGTTTATTTGTTTCATTGAATATTGTGGTAAAGATAGTACTATATTTTATTTTTCTGTTTATTTATTTGCTTCACTGAATATTGTGATCTCTCCGTCTCTCTGCAGTAAGTGGGGGTTATTCTTTTCACTTCATTGATATTCAATGTTGAACTCTTAGCCTAGAGGATTTCTCTGTGCTTATAAATATTAGTCACTTATCTATGAATTTATTTCTGCTGAATATTTTAGCTGTTTGGTTGGCTGATATATACCTACATCAACTGTATTACAAGCTGAGATAAAGTACAAACTTGCAGTGTTAAAGATAATACTGCATTTTATTTTTCTGTTTATTTGTTTCATTGAATATTGTGTTAAAGATAGTACTGCATTTTATTTTTCTGCTTATTTATTTGCTTCACTGAATATTGTGATCTCTCTGTCTCTCTGTAGTTAGTTTCTTCCCCTCCCTCCCTGTCCTTTTGTGGTATTAATCTTGGTAGCTTTGGAATTGCCCACCCCTCCAATAAAGTTGCGTTTGAACACTCCTGGGTCCATCTCATTTGGTCACTCAACTGAATACAGTGAGATCATATTTTGATTTCAGACACTCCTACCAGTCCCATCTGTTCAACTCTATTTCAGTCCAGTATTATTAGCTCATTCTACCTAACACAGAGAACATGTGAGTAGGCCAACCCACTTAGGTCCTTAACCTTGAATTATCTTCTTTTTCTCCTTTCTCTCTTTCCACTTTACTAAAAAAAAACTTTGCAAGAATCTCCTTGTGTTCTGACTTAGTGTGCTTCTTAGCTAAGTATATTTTTGGCACTTTTTAACTGTTCAGAATTGAATTAAACAATAACTGAATTCAGTTCAGAAAACAGTTTGAATAAATTGTTTTAATATTGCTACGCAGTCAAGTGTGCTAGCTTGCACTGCACTTGAACTGTTTTTAGTGCTGCTTTAGCTGCTTTACTATAAAAAAATCCAAGCTTGTTTCTTGCCTTTCCTGTAACTAGTTTAGTTTAGATACAGATTTGCTGTATCCAGGACTGTTTGTAAGCTTCTGAACCCCCAAGCCTTTCTGTGTCAAAGGGAAGCCTTCTAGCTTGTCAGTGGGAGTGGTAAGCACTAGGTAGCCTATCTACCACAAGAGGAGCGGTTTCTGGCCCAGACATTGAAGTTTATTGGCCGTTTGGGTTTTTTTCCATCTCCTTCAACTTTCTGGTCTAAAAGCTCGCGTTTGCACTTTTCCTGCCTTTTCTGTAAATAGTCTAGTCCAGATACAGACTTGCTGTATCCAGGACTGTATGTAAGCTTCTGAGCCCCCCACACCTTCCTGTGTTGGAGGGAAGCCTTCTAGCTTATCAGTGGTAGTGATAAGCACTGGGTAGCCTATCTACCACAAGAGTGGTTTCTGGCCCAGAAATTGTAGTTTATTGGTTGTTTGGGCAGTTTTTCTATCTCTTTCAACTTTCTGGTCTAAAAGCCTGCATTTGCGCTTGTTTCCAGCCTTTCCTGTAGCTAGTCTAATCCAAATACAGTTTTGCTGTATCCAGGACTGTTTGTAAGCTTCTGAGCCCCCCAAGCCTTTCTGTGTTGAGGGAAGCCTTTTAGCTTATCAGTGGGAGTGGTATGCACTAGGTAGCCTATCTACTAAAAGAGGAGTGGTTTCTGGCCCAGAAATTGCAGTTTATTGGCTGTTTGAGCACTTTTTTCATCTCTTTCAACTTTATGGTTTAAAAGCCCGCATTTGTGCTCATTTCCCATGTTTCCTGTAATTAATTTAGTCCAGATACAGATTTGCTGTATCCAGGACTGTCTGTAAGGTTCTGAGCCCCCCCAAGGCTTTTTGTGTTGGAGGGAAACCTTCTAGCTCATCAGTGGGAGTGGTAAGCACTGGGTAGCCTATCTACCACAAAAGGTGCAGTTTCTGGCCCAGAATTTGTAGTTTATTGGCCGTTTGGGCAGTTTTTTTCCATCTCCTTCAACTTTCTGGTCTAAAAGCCTGTGTTAACACTTTTCCTGCCTTTCCTGTAACTAGTCTAGTCCAGATACAGATTTGCTGCATCCAGGACTGTATGTAAGCTTCTGAGCCCTCCAAGCCTTTCTGTGCTGGAGGGAAGCCTTCCAGCTTATCAGTGGGAGTGGCAAGCACTAGGTAGCCTATCTACTACAAGAGGAGTGGTTTCTATCCCAGAATTTGTAGGTTATTGGCCGTTTGGGCAGTTTTTTCATCTCTTTCACCTTTCTGGTTTAAAAGCCTGCATTTGTGCTTGTTTCCCACATTTCCTGTAAATACTGTAGTCCAGATACAGATTTCGTATCTAGGACTGTTTGTAAGTTTCTGAGAAGTGCAAAGGTCTGCTCTTCAATTTTCCCTTAGATCTGCTTGTTCTCTCCTCTCCTGCACTTTTACTAGCTTATTAGTCTAGCACTTTACCATACCAGACTTCTTGTAGCAATTATTGTAACACACAAAAATGCTACCAGCACTAAACATTCTACAAGGAAACAGCACCAGTACTTATTATTAATGCCCTTCCCTCCAGGTATGTCTAAAGGTAATTTCCCTGTGCTTTCTCATATTAACCTTATGAATTTGGGTATCCTGAGACAATGTAGCAACTGCCTCATGTACACCAACAACCCTCTCCTCTTACCTCCCAACACTCAGACTTGTGAGAGATGCACTTATATATCCAAATTGGAAGCCACGCACTCTCCAGTCAAGACCAGAATAACTGGTCAAGAGGAGAAGATCAACACTTGCATCACACCACATAGCCCTCCAGAACACACACCAGCACTGAAAACACAAAGCATACACCCACCTTTGCTCTCAATAAAAATCTACCCAAACAGCAGAGACCTCCAAGGCAGAAATGCACTTGACCACCACAACCCAACAATAATCATGAGACACATAATTCTTCTCAACAGTGTGCCACTCAACCAAAGCCCCAAAGCAAAACAGCATGCCCAGCACACTAGTCATAAATGACTCAATAGTGAGGCACACTTATGTCCCACTCACTAGGTTGAATAAGGAGAAAGTAACAGTCGGCTGCCTGCCAGGTGCCAGGATCCACCACATAATGCATGCACTCAGGTCCCTCAACAACAGGTACAAATATGACTCTGTCATTGTACATGTGGGTGTGAATGACCTGAGACGTACCTCCCTGGACTACATGAAAAGAGACATGGAGGAGCTCTCAGATTATGCAGCCAAGGCGGGTACAACCCTAGCCCTAAGCAGCATCCTACCATCACCCAGAATTATACCACAGTACAAGCAGAAAATTACTGATTTCAACAATTGGCTAAGTTTCTGGTGTCATTCTAAGGGGATCCAGTATCTGTCTGCCTGGTAAGACATGATTGACAGACCTCGATTCCTTGCCAGAGATGGCCTGTATCTGTCACCCCTGGCTTCTGGATACTGGCCAATGCTCTTGCCACCCCTATAGTGCATTTTTTAGGCAGTGTTCCAAAGACCAAATTACCACCATAACTACAAACAAATGCAATCTGAGGGTCATGCTGCTCAATGCTAGACATCTAAATATCAAAATGCACTCGCTCAAAACATCAACATTTGTGCTGTAACACAGACCTGGTTCAAGGCAGCAGAAAGCGCCCCTGCACTACCAGGCTGTAACTCATTCCACACCTTTCAGCCCCAGAACTCGGACCGAAGCTCCAAAGGTGGTGGTATTTCCATATTCATAAAGGATGCTCACTCCTCCAGACTGGTAGCCCAACATAACGTATCAGAGATACTTCAGGTGCAGCTAACATTGGGTAAGACAGTGATTCAGGTCATAGCCTGTTATAGGTCCCCAACCATATCCTAAGACACTTACTCCACATTCCTAAGCACCCTGGAGAAGATTAGGGTCCAACCTAACACTCTCATACTGGGTGACTTCAACTACCCCTCCATTAACTGGGAAAACTACTCATGTAACAATACACTTGCCCAACGTTACATGGAATTCATTAATTCCAGTGCTTTGAACCAGCTCGTTCTTCCCCTACTAGAGGTAGCAACATCCTTTACCTGGTCATTACTAACATGGGCGACTGTTGCTCTACACCAATAGTCAACTCCTCCCTGGTTAGATCCGACCACAAACTAATCACCTTGGAAATCCACATCCATCCCACCTACCCAAAGGTAACCACCATGAAAAACTTCTCCAAAGCTAACTTTGGGCTCCTAGAAACAGAGGTGGCTAACTTCACGGCACTCATGCGAATGGAGAATAGTTGCATGACCGCTGAATCATACACCAAAGCACTGTACAAACACGTACATAAATGCATGGATCTCGCCATACCCAATAGAACCAAGACTCTCTCCTCCAAAAAAAGGAAGCCAATCTGGTGGTCCCCCGCCATAAACAAACTCTACAACAGAAGGAGGAAACTGATGCAGAAAAAGGTAAAGTCCCAAGACTGGAAAAACTCCCTTAGCCTCAACAAAAAGTTGAGATCCCTCATCAAATCCTCTAAAGCTAGCTATGAAAACAGAATTGCAGCAGATAGTAAAGACAACCACAAGGCCTTCTATAGTTATGTAAAGAATCTCCAAGGCAATACCCAGATTTGCTCTGAGCTACTGCACAAAGGTATCTCCTATACCAAGCCAACAGATATTGCCAATATACAGGCTGATGGATTCACTGCCAACTTTACCCCTCTCACCCCCCCAAGGGACCAATCACAATACCAGTAGATTGCCAGGCACCCAGTATTACTGCTGCACAGGGTAAAACAGCACTGTCCAAGGCCAAGAATACAGCTTCTATGGGACCGTGCAATATCCCTGGCTGTGTTCTACATGAACTATAGAATGAACTGGCACCTCACCTGTGTGCACTGTTCAATCACAGCCTCACCTTAGGCTTTATCCCTACCGAATGGTGCCCTGCTATAGTCATCCCTCTCCACAAAGGATACAGACCCTGGGAACTATTGCCCCATTAGCCTGACAAGTCTGATATGGAAAGCTATGGAATGCATCATCATGGATCTAATAAATAAGGATATAGGGAATCTCCAAACTCTGGATCCCACACAGTTTGGTTTTGTGAAGGGTAGATTATGCCTGCTCAACTTGTTTGACTTATTTGAGTCAGTCACCAGAGCTGTGGATGAAGGCAAGGTGATTCATGCAGCCTACCTTGATCTGACCAAGGCCTTTGATACTATTCCCCACTCAGGAATCATAGAAAAACTCACTAAGCTAGGCATCAACTCCTATATCACTAGGTGGGTTGCAAACTGGCTCACAGATAGAAGCCACAGTGTGAAAGTAGCTGACTCCAAGTCAGACTGCCGAACAGTCATGAGTGGAGTCCAACAGGGATCGGTCCTGGGTCCTCTCCTGTTTGGTATCTACTTCTCAGAAGTCAAGGCCAACACAAAGGGACACTGGCTGACAAAGTTTGCAGACGATTGCAAGTTGGGAGCCATTATTAACTCCCCAAGTGATGTTGACATCCTACAGAAAGGCCTCACTGAGACCAACGACTGGTGTCAGAACCATAGCCTTAAGCTCAATGCCAAAAATGTGTCATCATCCCCTTTGGGAAAAACCCAGTTCCCATAAATTACCACATTGATGGTAGCCCACCGAACACTGAAGGCGTTATAAGAAATCTGGGAACACAGGTTGACAGCAACCTCTCTTTTGACCACAACACTGCCACTGTGGTCAGGAAGTCCTTCTATGTGGCACATCTCATTACTAAGGGTTTTGTATCCAGGAATAAAGAGTTCATTGTCTCCCTCTACTCTTCCCTCATTAGGCCAGTCATTGAGTACAATGCCCCATTTGGCATGTACCTCACTAAACACCTGAAACAACTGGAGAGGCTGCAAGAGTACCTCACAAAGAGGATCCTAGGGCTTAAACACTTGTCCAATATACACAGACTAAAAAACTCCAACTATTCCCTGTCTCAAATCGCCTCCTTAGAGGCGATCTCTGCTTGACTTACAAAGCGATGTCTGACCCAGCTCTGTTAGAAATGCTTCATCTAAAGAAATCCTAATCCCTCCGCACCACATGCTCCAGAGACCTCAACCTCATTACCACAATCAACAGAACATGCTGGAGGGACAGGTTCACAACCCAGAGTCTTCCCATGCTATGGAATAGACTTCCCATACATGTCAAACAGAGGACCTCACTGGTGCTCTTCAAGAGAAATCTTGATGAGTGGATCAGAAATAGAAAATTCACCCCGGGGATCACTCCAGTGGCTCTACTCGACAGAGGCACTGGAAACTAAGGTCAGGTGGCACAATGCTAGGGTAATCCTATGGGCTAGGCTTGTAAAGACTCCAGGGCCATTAGTCTAGTATACACCTATGAACCTATGAACTTATCAAAGTCTCCATCAGTGGGCAAAAGACTTGCTGTCCGGGTGAGTTCCAACCACTTTGTCACAAGAGGCCTTGACCCCCACACCATCAGGATCCCCCCAAGGAATATCAGGACATTGAACAATCTGAAGTTCTCTGGACTGGGTGAAATTGGCAGTGGTGGTCACCTATCTCCCCATATGCATCTGTCCACCCTTTGTCTGGCTCCCATTTCATTTGTCAATTCTATGTAATACAGTGCTCGTCTGTCTTGACTATCTTTTTTCTATCTGTCTATCATTTATATATTTTTTCAATTCATTTATCTCCTCCCTAACACTCATTAGTACAATTACTGCCATTTTCCTTTCCCACCTGCAATTACATAAACTGGAAATAAAGGGGCCAGCACCACCATAAAAAATGATCCCGTCCTCCCCAACCTTCAGAAGCACAGCTTTCTTAATGTTCTTCTGGTGTGTTTTCCTTGTCTAAACTGTTCCTTTCTTTCTGACTTTCCTATCAACCTTCTTTCCAGACTGATGGAATCCAACACTTTGTCTTCATGTGCAAGCCTGTGACATTTACCATCACAACAAAGGAAATTAAGGACTGGGCAACAGCATTAAGGAATGTGCCAGTGGACATCTTACCGGATATAGTGGGTGATAATACAGAGATGGTACTAGCCACATCTTCCAAATGCAACCTTGAGGACACCATTGCACAGATATGGAATAGGGCTAAAGACACTACCTCAGCGATATCAACAATGATCAAGGAAAAGCAGCCTCAGCTGTACCCTTCAAAGGTGGCACACTCATACAGAGGGTGCACACTTTGGGGAAGGCTGGTATGACAGTCATGGTTTGGATTCCACAACTTAATCTCAAGGACCTGGAGAACTTGCATGGGATACTGGCTGACACCATCTTCATGACACACACCACTGTCTACAGACAACTGCACACAGAGTATGTCCTGGAGCTGACAGCACCGTATGTAGTTATGAACTTTGAGACACCCATACATAGTCACTTACCTTCCTCAATGACAAATGTCTGTGTCACTTTGGGCAGATCATGAGGTGACAGCTACAGCAGCAGCAGCACCAGGCCTCCCTGTAAGAAATGGACACACAGCCAGACCACCTGGGTCCACATAATCACACTGGCATTTACCAGGGATGATAAAGTCATGTCAGTGTACTAGGAACTGCAAGAAGGGGTGCCAGCATATGTAAGACACTGCCCTGTTAACAGATCACAGAATGTCATACAACACCCTCGCAGAAATGGTACAAGACATCATGTCAAGCACTTGTGCTAAACATTTCCTATCCCCTTCTGCTATGTCTAAGAACTGATGTAGTATGATGTTGAACAGTCCCAGAACACAGTGGAGGACTAGCATCAGTGTTATTGTAGACTGTATAGCTGGGCCAGTGCTATCCTGCATGAACTCATTTCCATTATCCAATATGTACAGAACACTGTCTGATATCTGAGAATAGATACTGAGAGGGCATCCTATAACACCTCAGTGGAGGCAGAACATAGAAAGGTAGCATCACCTAACTGCAGTACTGGAATTTGGGTGGGTGGGGGGTGGAGTATGGCAGTTTATTAGAATTTCTATATATCAGTGTTTAACATTTCCACACATCTGTCTTAGACAGCAGTATCAAACAGTACACTTAGACACCATGTTTTCCTGTTTGTGCAATACAGTGAACACCTTATCCCTGCAGTCAACGAACTCTGCAGAATCACCTAGTTTCCCATCATAGTGCCACCATCCTTGACCAGCTGTCATTCCAGTATGTCATCGGGGTACTCTGTTCCTGGCCTGGTTCTAAGAGCTGTATAGTCTGTAGTTGTTACTCATTCAGGAACTGTATTCCCACCTATGTCACCATTGTACTCATTCAGTGAGTTGTATATGCATCTGCTGTAGTTAATCTGATATTGTTGCAGTGGAACAGCATTCATCCTTAGCCATGTATTCCATCTTTGGAATGTGGGAGGAAACTACAGCATCTGGTGAAAACTCATACAGTTAACAGAGAGTACTGTTTGGTAACAGCCTTTTTTGGCCTAGTGTGGTGGCCATTTTGGAAATAACAGTAGTAGTTCTAGTGGCAGTGAATTGACTGTGTCTGTATCTAGAAAGGTGAGCACTATTGGCTTGAATTTATAGCTATTTTACTTTAAAATCTTTTGTACTTTCTTGTCTTATACTGTACTCACATAACTTTGAATGCAATCATTCCAGTAAAACTGCAGAAAGCTGACCATAAATGCACTAAATGAAAAGCTTAAAAGTGTTTCTGGACTTCAGAAAAACTCAGGAAAATTCATTATTTGTGGGGTTTTTTTTGGCGTTTTTACTGCACTTTAAATCATTTTGTTGTTATTTGATTTTAACCTTTTTTAGCTGATTTACATATTGTTTTCTCTGTTAACACTTGTTTGTTAACCTTTTCTGGTCTAATGTAGTAGCCATCTTAAAGACCGTATTTGTTATTCTTCTGTCAGTGGGTAAATTGCTGTTGTATCTAAGTGGCTGAACAATACTAGTTTGATTTTATAGCTGCTTTTCATTCACTCTTTTGTTCTTGCTTTATACTGCACTCAGCTGAGCTTCGTTGCAGTCTTTCAGTAAGGCTGCACACAGCTCAGCATGTGTGCACTGACTGAAAAGCTTTACAGTAATTTGGGACTTAAAAATAGTTTCTGTAAGTCCGTTTTAAATGTTATTGCTGCAGTTAAAGTCAGTTTGCTGTTCTGATTATAAACTGTTTTTTTTTTCCGGTCTATACTTAATGTTCTCTGTTAATAATTCTTTGGTAATAGCCTTTTCTGTTCTGGTATGGTGGCTTTCTTGGAGATAATATTGGTTGTTCTAGTGGCAGTGTGGATTAATTGCGACTGTTTCTAAGTTGCTGAACTCTGTTGGTTTGAATTAATAGCTGTTTTTCATTGTTTCTTTTTTGTTATTGCTTTATTTATACTGTGATCAGCTGTGCACAGCACACTGCTGCCGTAGGTGTAGGTGATTAGTGAGTAGCACAAGAAACTCAATTTTTTACCCCATACTCAATCCCATATTTACATTTCTTTCATTCAGCAGGCAAAAGGTATGAGTCTACTCTGGGACAAAGCAAACTGTACTGGGTTGTACACAGCCACTACTGGCTATGCAAAACAACAGGTCTGTGAGCAAAACAATCTGGTTTATTAGCACTTAACCACTACTATACAGGTACCTTCATCACGTCCGTATTAATACTCCCACAAATGGTCATATTGTAAAAGCCGCCCCATTATTCCCTAAGACAATTTGATTGTATAGACACCTCCATAGTCCATTTTATTACTAAATGGGTCCTTTTCATTCATCATCACTGGGTATTACATCTCATGCTCACTGATAACTATTACTTAACATTGCAGAAGCCATCTGTTAGAGGTGCAAATATTTATCGAAACTGGAGGCATCCCTTTCACAGTCTTGCAGTATGCATCATGCTGTCACACCCCACTCATGCAAATGCAACATCATTATAACAACAATACAAAACTACCATACTCTAATGTTGTTAAATAATCTCTGTCATAGCTTCTTATAACTCTTTATACCAGACATCAGTGTAAATCCCTTATTTCACTTAATCCACATACCTCAATAGCAACATCATCATCAAGTCACCAACAGCAAACTACTCAGATGTCTGATAGACATAATCCAGTGACTGGAAACATCCTAATTATTGGTGGCTCAGTTGTTAGGCACACAGATTCCACACTCACCAAAATGAACAAGGACAGGGTGACGGCTGTCTTCTAGGAGCCAAGATAGTAGACATAACTAGATCCTCAACACCCTCTCCTCCAACAAGTATTACATCATAATTACCATCCGTGGGGATAAGGGTGGGGGTAAAAGACCTGTTACTCACACCCCTTTAGATTATGCAGTAGAATATGTTACAGCTTACCATACTAGCTTCAGCTAAGAGTAAAACAATGGTTCTGAGTGGAATTCTCTCTTAACCTACAATGAAGCCTAGATACAAAGAAAAATAACTGAGTTCAACAACTGCCTAACTTGCTTGCATCATTCCAGGGGGATGCAGTATGTACACCCTGGAAGGAATGATCGACAATCAAACTTGCTTTACAAAAGACAGTCTAGAACCTTTTTTCAAGGATGTTCACATAATGGTGAAAGCTCTTTTTGTACCCGTAGTGCCTTTTTAGACAGAGATTATCTACTGAAAATTATTACCTGATATATGCCCCAAATCAAAAAGTGAATGATATCAAGGTGTCACTACTGAAAATTATTACCTGATATATGCCCCAAATCAAAAAGTGAATGATATCAAGGTGTCACTACTGAAAATTATTACCTGATATATGCCCCAAATCAAAAAGTGAATGATATCAAGGTGTCACTACTGAAAATTATTACCTGATATATGCCCCAAATCAAAAAGTGAATGATATCAAGGTGTCACTACTGAAAATTATTACCTGATATATGCCCCAAATCAAAAAGTGAATGATATCAAGGTGTCACTACTGAAAATTATTACCTGATATATGCCCCAAATCAAAAAGTGAATGATATCAAGGTGTCACTACTGAAAATTATTACCTGATATATGCCCCAAATGAAAAAGTGAATGAATCAAGGTGTCACTATTCAAAGTTTGGAGTCTTAATAATAAACCACTTAACCTTGAGGCACTTCTGAACTTGAAATGCATCCATGTATGTTTTGTTACTGAGAAAAGTTTCATATCCTTAGAGAGTATTTCTGTGCCTAGGTTTTGTGACTACATCTTTAGTCCCA
The DNA here is from genome assembly GCF_019279795.1 of Protopterus annectens. NCBI lineage: Eukaryota > Metazoa > Chordata > Ceratodontiformes > Protopteridae > Protopterus > Protopterus annectens. The sequence continues at coordinate 314,455,009 of NC_056750.1, read as the reverse complement.
CCTGTAACAGTGTCATAGTGCGAGTGTACATCAGGAAAAATACCCCATCAAAACAATTACCCAAACAACCCCCAGTGAGGTTATTGAACTGCAACAATATATTTGCTTGTCAAATGAACAGTGTTAAACATGCACTCATTGATCAACTCTTCAAACTGTTTATCCTAAGCTTTGTTACAGGTGAAGCCCTTGAATCTTGGCACACTGTAGTAATACCTAAACATAAGGGCTGACCTAACATAGACATTGGGAGCTAAGGTCCCTCAGCCTTTTGAATCTTAAAGTTAAAGCTATGGAGAACATCATCACCAACTTCGTAAATCATGACATCAATAACCCAACTAAGCTAAACCCAAGGCAATTCACATTTGTAAAGGGCAGGTCCTACCTACTGAATCTTGTTAGCTTCTTTGAGCAGTTTACACAGGCAGTAGATAGTGGTTACACCAACTGTGCTCACTACCTTGATCTGGCCAAGGCATTTGATACTATACTACATGATGGAATTGTTTATAAGTTGATAGCCTTAAACATAAATCCCTTTGCAGTAAGATGAATAGCTAGCTGGCTTAAGGACAGAATGCACATTGTCTGAGCAGGTAATGTCTACTTAAGCAGGGAGAAGATGATCAGTGATGTCCCTGAGGTATCTGTGCTGGGCTTTCTTCTGTATGGCATCTATTTTACAGATATCCAAACTGATAGCAGTGATCTCTGATTAACAAAATTTGCAGATAACTGCAAGTTGGGTGTGGATGTTAAATCCACTTTGGATGCTTATGAGCTTCAAAATGTACTGACTAAAGTCAATTTCTGGTGCACATAAAAAGGGCTAAAACCAAACATCAAGAAATGTAGTATCATCACCTTCAGAAAGCGGAGGCACTCAACAGTCTTAATAAACACAGACGTGTCTTATTGTAGGTTTATAGGGTCATGCTAGGCTGTTGATTTGTTGATTGAGACTTTGTAGTCACCTGTTAAGAGTCTGTATGAAACTAAGAAGAAAGATAGTTTTCCTTGTGAGGAATCATTGTGTAGGTAGGTTAAACTTGAGTAATATGTCTGGGCAAATTCACCAACACAAACTGAATAAACAAAAAACAACACGAGCAGGTCTGTTCCAAACCAAACTTTATTTGAAGCGCTTTTCATTTGCACTGAAGCAAATTTCTTCAGAAGTGAAAACAATTACATCTGAATTAATTTAAACACAAGTAAAAATGACGTGGTTAATACCCCACCCATGCAGCAACAATGTAGCTTAAAGCTGTAAAAATATGAAAAAAATCTTTGCTACAACAGTAAAGCTTTTTCTCCAACATTAAAACTAATGTAGCAATCGATAACACATTTATAACACAATCTTTCAAATATCTACAAATTGAGTAAATAAAATAAGTAAATGAACTTAAATAAAAAGTATGATAAAACACGTAAGATGTATATGCATGTATAACATCTAAGTGTGTCACCATACACTGACATTTTATATAATCAGTTCATACACCTAACATTTACACAAGCCACAGTGGAACATTTGTATAATACATTATTCCAAAATTAAAACACTTACTTTGACTTAAAAAACCTTAGAATGACAAATACAAGTAGCAACATTTACTATACGTTTGTAATAATTAAATAAAGTTGAACTATACAAAAGATAAACTCTGACATACTTCAATTTAAAATTTATCTAAATATATATATATATATATATATATATATATATATATATATATATATGTATCTTTATCAAAGGATTATCTTTACAAATAATTAATATTAACTATTGACTCAAATTTTTGCTTTTCAAAACACAGCTGATGGAACACATATCGTTTAAACCAGGGACCCTATATGCATCTATTCTTATCTGCCAGGCCAGTTCCAATTCTTCTAAATGAAGTGGAACTGAACCACCCCTTAAAGAAGGTAGCACTTGATCTATTGCCATATAGGAAAATGAATGGCTAGGATATAAACAAACATGTTTAGCCAAAGCGTTTTCCATCTTTCCTTTGGCAATTGCATACTGGTGTTCATATACTCTTTCTCAAAGTCTGCGTTCTGTTTTCCCAATATAATACGGAGGACACAGTTTGCATCTAGCAAGATAAACTATGTTTCTAGATTGGCAATTAAATTTGAATCTAACCTTAAATTGTGAGTTGTTCAATTCAAATGAACTAGATGGAACCATATATTTACAATAGCTGCAAGCCTCACATTTAAACATCCCGATTACTCGTGGGACAGGGTATACAGCTGATTCCAAAATGTTTTTTAAATTCTTACCTTTCCTGAAAGTCGTATACGGAGAATTACCTAGTTTATCTAATATAGTTGGTGACACTCTGAATAAATCCCAATTTTTGTTTAAAATATCAATTACCAGGTAGCTGTCACAACTAACATTTGTGATGAATTTCAAACATGGGTCGATGTCCCTAATTAATAACCTTCTGCCATTGTTGTTAACTCCTTCATTCAATACATCACAGATAAGGTGTTACTCTCACTGTGGATCTTGACACTTAATATTGGAGAATACACCATGTTGATTCTTTTGGTACTAACTTCATCTATCAAGGTGTCTATTAAATCTTCTGGGTAACCACGTCCCAGAAACATAGTTTTAAGCAGCTCGTATTCAGCACAGAAATCACTCAGTTGTGTATTAATACGTGCTCCTTTGACAAGTTGACCTTTAACAACTGAGCACTTCTGGTGAAAAGGGTGGCAGCTAGAAAAATGAAAAAAAAATCATTTGAATATGTTGCCTTCCTGTGGATACTAGCTTGGAAACACCATTGAGATCTATTTTTTACTACCAAAACGTCAAGGTAGGCTATTGCCTCAGTGTCAAACGATGAAGTAAAATGAAGAAAATCTGTGGTCTGATTTAAATAATCGACCAAGTCAGTACTTACTTGGAGCGGACCCTTTAACAAGATGAAAATATCATCCAAAAACCTCGTATAATAAATGATGTTATGAACCAAGTCTGAATTGTTGAAGATAAATTCAGATTCCCAATGTGACATAACCATATTGGCAAAACTGCCCCCATAAGGGGAACCCATAGCCACTCCAGACTTTTGTAGATAGAAATTTTCCCCAAACATGAAAAATTTTTTTGTTAAAACTAAATCTAATAATTCAGTGATTAAACCAATTTCACTGGTTGAGGCACCCTTTTTCTTTAATCTAAGGGCTATCCATTCGACACCTGTTAAGTGAGAAATACAGGTATATGAGTCCTTGACATCTATTGTCAAGAAATTATATTCTTCACTATATTCTATCTTATTTAAATCATCCAAAAAGGACCAAGAATCCATACATACCTGTACTTCAGATGTCAAATACTTTTTTAAAAAGCTGTCAATAAATTTTGCTATGGGATAAGTTGGGGAATTGCGGCCGTCAACCAACGGTCACATAGGTGGTTGTTCTAAACCTTTATGTAAGTTAGGAATCCCAAACATATATGGGTATCGCGGGAAAGAAACTGATAATTATACACATTCTGTTCAATCCTACCATCAATAAATAGATCTCTAATACACATATTGATTAATTGACAGGCCTTATTCATCTCAGACCGTGAACTAATCTGGTATGCTGGTGTATCTAAAAGTACCTTCATACATGTGTCATAATCACTGTTATCAAATACTGCTAACCCTCCTCCTCTGTCTGGCTTGCATACCCTTATACTCTGAGATTTAATAAAATCCAAAAATTATTTTTCCTCACTAGAAATATTGGATTTGAAACCCCTCGTCCCACTTGTGTGAAGGATCTGCCGAACGTCCAGTTCACAGATCTGTTCAAAAGTTTGTAATAACGGGTTTAATGGGGGATTATACATACTAGGGACAAAGAGATGGTTTTCATTGCCAGATTTACTATTCTGATTTCCCATCAAAAGGAAGAGATTTAGCTTCCTTACATAAAGTTTGATATCAATAATAGTATTAAGAAGATCCAGTTTCTGTGTTGGTACAAAGGTGTACCCTTTCGCCAGCAAGTCAGACATATCAGGGGTAATGGTAATAGAGGAATAATTATAAACATTAAAATCACCCTTTCTGTTAGACACAATTGATGGACCTTCTATGTTAATACTAGTTGTCGGTTCACCACATTCATTTTGTTCGCCAAAAACTGGTACAATACTGTCCATTATTTGCTGGCCAAATTGGTACCATTTAGGTTCACTAGTTGTTATTTCCTCCACTTGTTGCTTTTGTTGTTCTGCCTGTTGTTCTGAGGAAAGTGCTTTTGCTTTGGTCTGGCCCCTGATCAATTGACCTTGTGAAAATACTGATTGTGAACTTGTTTCGATTCATGCTATAGGCCTCTGGTTGTTTTAGAGGCATTCAGCAATCTCTCACTCCACCTGACACCTTTTTCATCAGTAAGAACAATATGCCCAGGTCCATTTCAGGTTCAGATTTTTTTCATGTGTTTACAGCTTTAAGCTACATTGTTGCTGCATGGGTGGGGTATTAACCACGTCATTTTTACTTGTGTTTAAATTAATTCAGATGTAATTGTTTTCACTTCTGAAGAAGTTTGCTTCAGTGCAAACGAAAAGCGCTTCAAGTAAAGTTTGGTTTGGAACAGACCTGCTTGTGTTGTTTTTTGTTTATTCAATATGTCTGGGAAAATAAATACCAAATGGTGCATTTTATTCAGTTATTGGTCTGAAATGGGAGAAGTACAGAGTGATAATAATTTCCTTTGACCTGGAAGATATATTCTTAATGATCAGTTGACTTCCTGACAACAGATGAAAAATGAAATTCAAATGAGAGTTTATTGTCAACACAAGTGCCCCGTCCCTAATGACTAGTTGTAAGGGTGCCCCTATCATTGTGGTAGGTGGAAGGGCGCTCATGTTTCCTAATGGATGTAATACTATATTTCTTGGCATTTAGCTTTAGGCTGCATCTTCACACCATTTATTTCCACATTTTAGACCTCCTGGGGGATCTGGGAGTCCACTGTAAAGCTTATGACAGGTGCAAGTTTGTTATCATCTTCAAACTAGGCTAATCACAGAACCTTTACGTCAGAAATATGCAGTTGCAGTGAAGTCGTGAAGTGAGGATTGTGTGGCTAAGTATCCAAGGATATTATACAGTGATGCTCCAATTCAAATGTGTTTACTATACTTATATTAACTACGGTATCGAATGTTTGGTTAAAGGAACAGTGCTATTTCTAACTGATACTGGTGAACTGAAAGTCCACATTCAAAGGCCCACCTCAGGACAGCTAAACAAAAAGATACAACTAAAACAATCATATGTGGTACAACAAAGTAGCTAACCAACAGCAGCAATAAATCGTATGTGGTACCATTCAACAGCTAACCAACAGAAGGAATAAAATGATTCAATAGTAATGAAGGACAACACACGAGTTCAGCAGAGTATCGTAAGAGGTACAGTGAAGAATATTCAGGAACAGTTGCATAAAACATGGGGTAGGAGGTAAAATGAATAAAAGAATGAAAGCAGATAGTAGGACAATATGCAGATGAAAGAAAGGAACAGAGCAAAAGCTTTGTGGCCCAGGCCTTGTAAGGAGAAACTGTTGCACATTGAAATAGATACATTTAGGGTGACATGGGTAGCAGCATAACCAGAGTGATTTCAGAGTGGGTGGCATGGGGGTAGAGGCAGTGGGGTGGGGGGAAAACACAATGTACTGAACAAACATGACATGGCTTATGGCTACAGAGATGATGGATATCAAGATTTAGGAATACAACTACAAATGAAGAACAAGAAGAAAAGAAAAACTTGAAAAAATTCTTGAACTGGGCCAATGGTTTTGATTATGGAGAACTGGGATAGTAACTGATTAAAACATAGGGTATCAGGTATGTTTTTATTCCTAGTATAAATATTTTCATAGAAGATACATATATGTGTATGTATGTATGTATGGTTGTTTTATGTATGCTTGACAGTAACACTTTTATTCTGTTAGCAGACATAAAAAAAGAGCACATCTGTGATTTCTGAGTACCTGTTGATTATTATCTGGCCAAGTGGCTATATCTTATCAAACCTATAAACTCCTAATTCATAGAGAATGTGAAAGTAGTTAGAAAGAGGGAAGGGTGTGGTTATACCTGGGGAGGATATTAAATGTCAGCATCACAGACTCTATGTGAAATACTTGTGATAGTAATGGCAGGACAATACTGAGACATAAATTTGTTCGAGCTATTTCAAAAATGCTTATGAGGAAATATGCTTAATCTGGTTTGAACATGCTGCTGATTTTAGGTTGTAAATAAGCAATCACTACACACTGGAAGTGTTTAGGATAACCTTACATCATTGGAACTACGTTTCTGCAACCAAAAGATTATTTGGAGTCTGTAAAAGGCAATCCCAGTTTCTTGCTAGGCTGCAAAGACCGCGATTCCATTCATGCTGAAGACTTATGGTATCAAAGAACATTGTTTTGGTAGAGTTTAGGGCAAGCTTGTGTTATGAATATTATAGAAATCAGGTCTGTACTGCTAAAATATTTCTGGGTTTCACTGAGATATATTAAGTTACTTGGAAATGCAGATCCCGACATGATTTCTCTTGAAACTATTTTACTGAATGGAAGTTTTGATTACCTCTGAAAAAATGGAAAGAAAATATATTAGAGAGCTGCAGATCATACAAAAACACCCTCTGGAAATGGCCAAAGTAACTCAGTTCACTAGAAACAATGCAGAGTGGTTTAAGGAGGACTCTGAAGAGGAATCGGCATTATGGAGGAAGAAGAGCAGTACAAATGTACAATCTAACTATCAGAAACTTTGATAATATGTAGAACATGTACAAAATTCACATACTATGAAACTGCTTTTAGCACGGTTTAAATGCCAACTAAAAAAGAACAAAGACTAGAATGAATTATCAATGAAACCACACTGATGGGGAAATATTTTGCTGTATTTTATCTTTTCATGGATCGGTCACATATGGTGTGCCAGATGCATTTAAAGAGTACTTGAATGAATGTATTTCTCTTTCTAAAGACATTATGTGACTGAAATGTTTTCCTGAATTATAATATGGCTATAGGATGATGAGTGGTTAAATACCCTCACTATGATACAAGTAGAGATCTTAGATTTAATCGCAGAGCTGTACTAAGGACTATAATGTACAAAATTTGTTCTACTGGAAAGATCCACTTTTAAAGATGAAAGAATGGGACTTATGAAGTTAGGCACTGCATGCAACCTCAAAAAAAAAAGCAAAGCTATATTTAAGTTGTCGGAGAGAAAGGAAGTTACCTGAAAGTATAATGCTGCACTCAATGAGCACAAGGTTTAATGCATCCAATGACAACAGAAATATAGAATACGCTACCCTAGAAGTATTCCCTGCATGCCTTGCATTTCATATACAACTTACAATTTCATCTATATACCTGAAAGTGGAAACAAAACTAATTTCACAAACTTTATCGGCTTTATAATTTATTACAACTGTGACCGCACTGTTCTTGTCCACCACTGTTTATATACTTCATACTTGCTGCCCAACATTACAAATTGGTGAAGTAAATATGCAATACCAGCATACATAGGACCTGTCAGGTTTATGAACATATTCTGTATTATACCTCAGTAAAAATGCATGTCTGAATTTAATTTTATATTTTATGACAATAAATATCTGTAACAGAAAATCTTATTTTTCCATTTATAATTATGAAATGTTGGTTTGGTAAATGTAAACAGGAAACTGTTTCGAAAATGTTACTTTTTTTATTTTATTACAATATGCTTATGCATTCCTTGAGTGTTACAATGTAAAGCAGAACAGTAGTAGCATGAAGTTATGGCTAAACTATCATCTATAATAATTACGTAGTAACAGCATGTAGTTATAGCAAAACTGTAATCTATATAATAAATAGTTATATACATTCTTTACACATAACTATGTATTTATATAATATATATATATAACTTATATATTATATAAATTTATATAGATCATATGTATATTGCATATGATACATATATTGAAGAAAGCATATGCATGCATGTGTGGTTTATCTGTATGTATATATGTATATAATATACACACATGTACATGTTTCCTGTTCAACCTAGCAAGCACTTTATAGCGGTATGGTGTGCAAATCTCACACCTGGCTCTTTGGAGAAGAATTTACCTTGTAAATATCCAAGGTTTACACGATTCATCACATCAGAGGCTGTTAAATTTGCTACATCCTCTACAGAACACAGAGAAACAGAAAACATAGACAAAGAGAAAGAGAAAGAAGTCAGCAAAGAGTTTTGTAAAGAAAAGCTTTTGTGCTGTTATGACAGAATGTAAGTAGTTGGAGAAATAGAAAGATGACTATTGTGTCTTTGATACCTTGTAAGCCACACACCAATATGACTTTGTGATGCAAAAATGTAAGGTGTTATGCAAGCATATTCCATAAACATATTAAACCTTTCATAGGTAACACTAACATAATACACACTCTCCTCATTTTACAGTTGGATATCACCTAGTTTCATTATGATCAGCACAGTTACAAGTTATTTTCATTTGACTTCACTGCAGCTTACTTTGTTCACAGTAGTTATCGTAATCATCATAACTTTCTTACTTCAGGTCAGTGCATTAAAAGATAACAACAAACATTTGCTCTTCTGAGATCCCAGTACCATCTTCATTTAGTTTTAGCAAAACGACAAGAAAAGAACAAACGCAAGATTACCTACGATATTAGTGTCAGTTCCATTACATTATTTCATTACACATCTGTGGCATAACTGTAGAAAATATTCTTGCAACCATGTATTTCTTTGTTCATGAAAGCATATACTATTTTAAGAATTTAGCTGACATTGCTGATACAGAGTGAAGGGACTGTTTTTATTACTTACACTTTTGTATTCAGAGATCTGCTCCTCCAGCAATGACCAATGACTACACTACTCAATACTGCACATTGCACCTCTCAGCTTGTTGTTACTGCTGCCTGTATTGATTAGGTTTTGTGCCAACAAGAACCTCAAAATCCCAAATACCACATTCAGAGTCTTCAATATATGGTAATCAAATCTTCATTGGTCATCAGAAATTGTGTCCATGCAATGAATTGATAAATGCCCTTCTTTGGCAGTGTTCTTATATAACTGGAGAGGGCTGTGCTCTCTATTTTTATTTTCTCCCAATTTATCATACAACAGTTAATGATACAGTGAAAAAAAAGTACATCATATCATCGTTCAATCCCAGCACAGTCACCCACGCATTAGTGAAAGGTATTGATGTGGATATATCTATCTATATATACATATATATATATATATATATATATATATATATATATATATATATATATATATATATATATATATATATATATATATATATATATATATCAAAATTCATACAGTCGAGACCAAATAATCAAGTTTCTGAAAACTCGAACATCAAAAAAAAAAAATAACAAAAACATTAAAATCTACCTTTTTTACATTTTTTCAGGGGGTGGCAAGCCCCCGTGCACCCCCATCTGGGGGGTTGCGTCACCTACACCCCCTTATATATACCCACTCCAAGATCGTACTACAGTGAGGAAAAATGTAAATTTCCTTCTCCGCACTGTACAGTGATCTCCATTCAAAACCTTTGACTTTTCAAAAACTCGATCATATAGTCTTGACCATATGAATTTCAAGTTTTTGAAAATACCATCAGTTGATAGGGACCCACATAGACACAGAAACACACACAGAGACACATACACATACACAAATTCATGGTAACTGAGTGAAAAGCACATCCCTTGAACTCTGCTTTTCAAATACACATACAATGAAACATGGATGTACCTAAAAAGCACAAAATCCCACACATTGGGAGATACATCCTTTACACTCCCACTAAATTCAATATACTAGCACTGAGACTGCACAATACTCCCTTACCCACGTATTCCATGAACTCACATAGTCAGTGATCAACTAACTTACTCTTCTGTGAATACGCATGCTATTTGATCACATTGATTAAAATGGATTTCTCAAGGGCACTATTTCTGACATCAGAAAAGAGCTTAACAACTCTTTCATTGTTCTAATTTCAGAAAATAATGATGGACCTGTAAGCACTACAAAATATTTATCAGATGCTATGTTACAATCCAAAGTCTTTTAAGAGGAAAGAAATACCAAATGTATTTTCTTTACCACACATATTTAAAAGTCATATTAGGCATTGCAGTAGTGATATTTATTCATGTTGAATAAATCAGATGCTCCACTGAGGTTGCATGTATATTGTTAGGAATATAATGTGAGGGCAACATATTTAAAATCTGTTATGAAAGTGTCTTATAGCTACAGTGATTACAAAAATGTATTGCCATATATAAAAATTATTTTGATTATTATTGATTTAATTAAACAGAATGCAGAACTGATTTAATGGTAGATGTTAAACAACCACACTGCCTTACTGTTAAAGTAATAATGCCCTGCTAGCCTCCTCTCACAGTCTACCAACACTCAGAGTGCCTTCCATTGCCTATCTGTGGGTGTGATGAACCATTCACTTGGCATTACAGGAACTGCCATACAAACTCATGGACAGGAACCGTTTGGCTTTATAATGCCATGGTAAGAGAAGGATCTCTGGGAAGAGTGCTCCTTACTCTAGATCTCTTTAGCTGCTGAGCTCAGATTAGAAACCCTTTTGTGTTTATTTCATCCCTCTGCTTTTTTCTCTTAGTGCTTGAATGGTGTATTCCGCTGCTTTGACTGTTTTCTTTTGACTGGAAAATTGTATGTGCTTGGAGTTTTACTTTACCCGCAGTATAAGATTTACACTGTTTATTATAAGCCAATTCTTAGTTTCTGTGGGTTTTTAACCCCTGTAATGTGTGTTACGGGGCTTTATGAATGTTTAACTGAGTTTCTGTACTATGGTCATTTTAGCACAGTTCTTCTTGTTGCCTTGTGCTTTCACAGCTGCACTTTAATTGGTTCTGTCATTTCCATAGATTAATAGCTTCATTTGAATGTTTTGAAATGAAAATGTGCTGACTTTGCATTTTTTTCACTGGGAGTATGATTGTTTGAGGTGATTGAGCAGGTTTATAGCATTTTAAATTATTTTTTCATTTATATCTCAATTTCAGCACCATTTTGTATGTTAAGCATTTCTGGCAGGAATTTTTTTCATAAGGTTATACTTTATTTCTTATCTAAGGCAGTTTTTTGCTGTTTCCAATCATTTAGGGCTAAAACTAGCCTTTGTTTATTAAAACTGGGACATTTGTGACATGTATTTGTGTTTTGAACTTTGTTACTGAAACTACTGTCATTTGAGTCAAAGCAGTGTTCAGAATAGTATCCCTTCAGAAATAGACCTACAATTATGATTTAGAGGGAGGATAGTGGGATTTATCCATGTTTTACTGGGATTACTGTGCAGCTAGTATTTGGGATTGCTCTGGCTAGTTTTTTTCCCCATACTAGGTGGACTCAGATACAGTGCCCCTCTCTTGTCATATATACCTTGTGCACCTAAAAATATAGAAATAAATAAAAAAAATATCCCTCAGCTTACTGTTTGTGACTCCAGAGTAGCTTTGGGCAGACTATTAGACCACCTACCTTCTTTTGCCTCCCGGTCCCCTGGTGTTGTGTTGGTACTCCAACTGTGCTTGACACAAGGGTCAGAGACATCCTCTGGGGCTGTACCATTGCCTGTTAGGTACAGGAGAACCACACTGTTTAGGTGCAGTGAACATCAGGGGTGCAAAATCTCTTGCCAGTGTTGATATGTCTAACCCTCAAGGATTCTCCCACTAGAGTAGTAAATTCAAAAATGAGAAAGAATACCAACCACATTGTAGGGCAACAGTTTAAGATTGTGTTTTCACCTGAGCTGGTGGCTATGGCTAGATCCATTATTTAGGACACTGACTATGGGGTGCAAGCCTAGGTTATATGTAACACCTGTGCTCCCACCCCAGTTCAACCACCCATTGATCCTAATTTTGAAAGGGATCCAGAATCTGAAAATGTCAGGGTCTGATCAATCAGTTTTCTCTGAGCATGATCTAGCTGAAAATCCCAAACAGATGTTATTTTTTCACAAATGCTGGGTAGATTTAGGAATGTATTCAATTGGGAGCAATCATCAGATGCCCCAAGACTGGCAGGATATATGGTCTTTTGGAATATGAGGTCCCAGACGTAGCAACCTTCCTTCCATTGATCCCTGTACTGGAGGATGTTTTTTTAAGAAAGTTTGTAATTCTCCTCTGCTAAATGACTTTCTGTCTAAATAAGTGTTTAGGAAATTCAGGGTGTGCTTAGCCATGCCTTGCTTCCAAGCCTCCTTGTCTGTGTACCCTACTTATGTATCTCCAGCTACCTCTTCCAATAATAATAATAAAAAAAAATATCTTCATCAAGCCTAATCCTTTCAGATAAACTAGGGAAGGGGCTGGAATCTCAGGGGGAAAAGATGATACAGTCTAGCATGGTACCAGTGTTTTCTGTTGAAGTTTGTTCTGAGGTGTACATATAGTTTAGATGACTTTGCTGCATTATTAACTACTGAGCAGCAGGTCTATGTGAAAGATATTTTTCAGTGTTTCTCAAGTGTCAAGAATGCTTTGAAGAGTGCCTTTGAGGGAGATGATGCTCTTTCTAGAAATCTAGTGATGTCGGTTGTGATAAGGAGCCAAAACCTTTCTAATGAATTAAAAAAATTAGGTTATGAGTGCTCCAATTGATTCTGATTTTGTGTTTGGTACTTCAGCTAATCCGATCTTTAAACACTGGAGTGACAGAGGTAAACTGATGCAAGAGATGTTGAAAATGTTCCATATTCCAAAGTTACCCCACAACAGGCAGGATTATTTTGAGGGGCCCAACAAACAGAAGGCTCAGTTGAACAAAGCCTAAGGCACCGAAAGGAAATGGCAGGATGAGAACTCCACCAAACCTAACAAGAAGGATTAATTTCCCAGTAAGGATAACCACTCTTCCAACCTATGACTGTGCAGAGGTATGGCATCCATCTTTTTCAAGTTTCCCTCTGAGTGTCCCATCTCAAAAGTTAGCTTGAAACAAGGTGGCCTGGCTGTCAGTGGTTTCTGACAAATGGGTGCACAACATGTAGCAATGGAAGGAACATCCATCTCTGTTCAATGAGGGGCTTCCCCTCACCTGCTGGACCAAACTTTGTTATATCCTCCTATAGTCTGGCAAATGTGCTCAGGAGGTCAAAGAGCCAGTTCTTCCTTTGGAAAGAATGAAAAGTTTCTACTCCAACATTTTCCTGATTCCCAAAAAGAGCTGTTGTGGAGACCAGTAGTGGACATATACTTCTGAGTAGTTTTGCCACAGTCCCCAAGTTCAAAATGCTCTACAAGTACTGCTTCCTCTTTTAGGTTCATAGGTTAGTACTAGGCTAACTACCCTAGTGGGTCATTTTAAGCCTAGCCAATTGCCCAATGTGAGAATCAAACCCTGCACCTTGTGTCTGTAAGGTAAACACCTTAACCATTATGCCAGTCTCCCATTTGCTGGACTACTGCTTCATGGTGAACTTGGACTTGAAGGATGCACATCATCATATTCTCAGTGCTCAACCCTTCAGCAGATATCAGAGATTTGTTGAGTCTGGTTCACACTATTGGTTTTCTGTATTTCTCTTTGGGTTGGCCACTGTATCTCGAATGTTTACCAAATGCCTGGCTCCAGTAGTGGCTCACTGCTGAACTCTTGGCATTTGCATTTTTCCTTACTTGAATGACTTGCTGATCTGCTCATAGTCTGTATCCAGGTGTTTGGAATCACTAGAGAAGTTCTCAGCCTTACTGTCCCATCTAGGCTTTAAGCTGAACCTTCAGAAGTCATGTCTGACACTCTCAGAAAGACTCATCTTCCTGGGGTGCATAGTTGACGCTGACAAAAGAATGATCTTTCTTCTTGAAGACAAGGTCCTGTCCTACCAGAAAATGTTTCAGGAATTCTCCAGGAGGAACATTGCCTTGGCAAGAAAATTCCTAAGAATTCTAGGACTGATACCGCTGGCCCATCTCCATATAAGGAAATTAAATGGTATGCCCAAAATTGTGGACATAGCACCTACATTCCCCTTCAATACCAGTTGCTGTTGCTGCCTTTCATCAGACGAGAGTTACAGTGATGGGCAAGCATTAGCAATCTACCTGAATGTATAATACATATATAGAATTTTGCTTTGGCATTTTGGAACATGTTTCAAGGGGCCCAAGGGGAGGGAATTGGGAGAACTGGTTGAGCTGCAGGGAGACCTACTGGCAACTAAAACTCAATGCAACTAATGCCCCGGGTCTTAATGAACATATAAATATAAAACCTTACTTAGTGAAGAAAGCAAAGAGATTATAGTTTTCTTAGGGTCATACACATATACATATAAAACATGAGATACACACAATCTTTAGTGAGTACATACATTATACAGATTGTGTAAAATAACATGGATTTGGTTGCAGTAATATAGTGGTGTATATAAGGGAGTGGATATGTTTTATATAAACATTTTATTTTTGTTTTTAAAAATTGTGTTTCTTTAAATAATTGGCACCTTTTTATAGGGCAAAGGGTATTTAAATGGTAGAATTGTATGTTTCTTCATACTTGAAAAAGCCTTGCATTGGGCAGGTGAAAGCGCTTGCATACTGTTTTTTACAGTACATTTGTTCTAAGCCATCTCAGGTGTGCCGGGACCGTTCGCCTTTTTAGTATATTGGTTTTCTGATAAACGGTTCCTACTATTTTCTTTGTTATTTTTATATTATATCAAGGTGATGATAATTACATTTACGTTTGAATTAAATTTGTTTTCCTGCTTAGCTGACAGATTTAATTCTGTAAGAAACAAAGATATTCCCAACAAAGTCTGAATGATTTTGCACTGCAGAACTATATAGGTTATCCTAGCAATATTTTACATTGGGTCAAGATCATAATGGTGGCAACATATTTTATGAAACTAGTGGAAATGGGTAACACAGAAGGAACTCATTTAGAATTTTCATCTTTAGGGAAGTGCATTTGTAAATAATGAAGGCTGTAAAATAAATAAAACAGACTATCTCCAAATGGCTGTGTAAGGCTATTACCTTTAGTTATACTGACCACTACAGAACTATTCTAGGCAGGGTTCAAGGACCTTGGCTTAATCTATGGGTTGGATTCTAGAAGTATCCTATAAGCTACAATGTGGTCATCTGTGCATACATTTAGAAAGCACTATATGCTTGATTCCATCTCTAGGTCTAGATCAGGCTTTGCTAGGAGCATTCTCCAGGGGCTCGGGGATATTTCTCCTTCACCTCCCAAATGCTGTAAGCTAGGGTAATTTACCCATATATTTAAGGCTACTGCAGCAGTGATCAATGTGATGAAATCAGTACAGTTGTGTGAGTAAACTTACCATAACAATAGATGATGGAATGACCACTGCTGCAGTAGCTGCTCCCTCCCTCCATCCCCCTTGTTTTTTTGGTGTGTTGTTTATGCCAGGGTTTGGACATTTATTATTATTATTTTTTTTTTTTTTATTCGTAGCGTTGTCCTTTCAGGGCTCAGCCTCCTGCTCTCTATTGGCCAGATAAAATTGAAGAGCTTAGTACCCAAACTTGTCTTTATAGTCTATTCAGCTCAAGCTGACTGACAGTTTAGGCACATGGAAGGTGCCCTGAAGCTTTAGAAGCTGGCCATCTTGTCATATCCTATTCAGGATATAATCACATGTAGCCAGAGCTACTGCAGCATTGATTACTCAAACATCTGTTGTTATGGTGAGTTTACTTGCACAACTGTGCTTTCCTATTTGTACTGAAGAACAGCAGTTGTTTGGCTACTGTTTCTATCAAAGATTGTCATGTGACACCTGGTGACTAAGTTCTTATAAATGATTTGAATACTGAAACACTATGTAGTTCCTTTGTAAGTCTTAAATTTCTTAAACTTTTTTATTGATAATTGTTTTCAGCAGTCATAACTTGCACATGTTTGAACTCTTAAATGTAATGTAATGTTTGAAATGTCCATAACGCAAAATGTTTTGGACAACAAGATCATTTTTTATGTGCTTACAAAACGGTCATTGGACATGTACATTAGAAGCAGCAGCTCATCCAGAATATCTCACAGATGACCCCCTTCATGCTTCTTGTTTTTATTTATTGTAATACCAGGTCATAAACAAATACAGCTTCAAATCAACAGAGCAGAACAAACTAATAAAATATTTCACATGAATCTGAAGTATGTCTTTAATTTGCTGACTCTTATGATGAATATTAGTTTGAGAATTCTTATTTTTCTTTATAATATAAGCTTACAAACTGATAGAATGCAAAGGTAACATCTTTGTTAACATTTTCCATGTATATAAACTATAACTTTGTATTGTAAAAATCAAATCAGGCCTTGGCATTTATAGACATAGGGTGCAGACTGAGCAACATATTAGCAGAAGAGGGAGATTGCTGCATTGCGAGGGATATTGCCATCAGACTGTACTTGGTTGGACTCCTGTAGGTTTCCCCATTGGGATCAGCCCTGTAATCCCTATCTAACATGTTTTTGAATGGTATACCTGGCACTTGTGTCTCTACTGGACACAGGTAACCTGTAAATGGTTCACTTATCAAGAGTATCAGAACTTGTCAGAGATTTGGGGTGCATGGCTAGGCTTAAAAATGCCCTTGTAGCTGTTAGCCTAGTAAACACCTATGAACCTATACTTTCAGGAAAGGGGTGGTTTGCATATGTGCTCTATATGTAGAGCACAGAGCCTGCATAATTGGGTAAAAGTATACAATGTCCTACACTGTTGTTCCCAGACCTTTATAAACTGGATCCTGTTCCATGGTGTATAGTGTCTATAAATAGCAAACTTTAACAGTCAAGGGATGGAGATACTTCTATTTATCAATAAGTGGCAATATGTATAAGTTAAGTTTGTAAACTAAGTCTCTGAAAAAAAATAATTTTGTTTAATCAGAATGTCTTTCTAGTGCCAGCTGTCCTGTTATTGTTATTGCAAAAACTGTTAAATTGATGCACTTTGTGACGTAGACTAAGTGAGTGTGATTTAATCCTATTTTCTTATTCCCTAAGTGACATATGGTATATAGATTTACTTGGAACCAGATCATCTGAAGTAGAGATACATACAGCAGTTAAATAAAACAGGAGGATGAAGGGTGGTCCCCTGTTTTTGTTAAGATTGCTGGAGCCATCTCCATCATTCTATTCAGGATGAAGATGAAGGGTGGTATCCTGTTTTTAGGTAGGATTGCTGGGGGTTATCTCCATTATTCTATTCAGGGTGAAGATGAAGGGTGGTATCCTGTTTTTAGGTAGAATTGCTGGGGTTATCTCCATTATTCTATTCAGGATTCTTCCTCTGTAGAGGCTTATAAATTGGCCTTAGATAACCATATAGGAGACATGAGTTTTATTTATTTATGAATTTTTTAATGTTACCTTGCTCTAAAAAAGACTGCTTACATTTATTAGTATTTCATGTATGTAGTTTTTGATTTACTACACTGTTTCTTTCTTTTGCATCTCTAGTATGTCTGAACTTCTTACTCACTCTCACCTTGTAGATGCCAACTAGTCTTTAACAGGATCTTTGTGCCACATTTGCTTGCTATCTGGAAGTCAGATATCATACACATCTTCAGAAATGGGTAATTGGATACAGCCCACTTTTGCTTCAACAACTGTGTTATCACAAAATGCAACAAGTCCATCAAATGACCTGCCAGATCTTTTTAGTCAGTCCTGTCAGTCTTTTAGGCTTAATCGTCACTATGTGTTTCTTACCTCTGACACAAACTTTAGAATATTCTGATGTCTATGGTCATTATTACTTAATGCTGGGGTTAAAAAAGCTGTTTTCCTTTTTCTTTAAAGCTACCTTCTGGCATTCTTCCTTCCCTGATATTTTTCCTTCCTGTCAGAGATAGATTATCGCACAGAGTAAAGGTGAGATTAAAAGCATCCAGAAGCCCACCACTCATATTTCGGGATGAATTTTTTTCTGTTTTTTTTCAGGTGTCATTACTGAGATCATGTCTTAGGTACCTCTTTCACAATACCTACCTGCACCACTGTGGCAGAATGTGGTACTTCTACTGGAACTTTATCTCAGGCTCAGTATGCCATACTGATCATCAGTCACTATATTTATTATACAAGTTCATTTGCGCATTCTCAGTAAGTCGTGTTATTCAGTCAGCAATGTTTTGCTTTTTCTAAATCGTTTGTTTGCTTGTTAGCTGGAATAGAGCACTGACCTAAATAGACTGTTTTCAGACTCAGTCCAGGAGCATTGCCTGTTTAAGTGACTGTCTCAGACTCACATAGTAGGCAAATGGAAGCTGAGGGAATCAAACCCTTGACTACAGGAAACTGCTTCTTAGCACATTGCCTTAATCCTCTTCACTAACTGCCTGTGTCACATGCTTATTCTAAAAAATCTCATGTTGCTCCCTGGGTAGCTTTTCAGTCTTTGCTCTGACATGCAGCAGCAGCGGCAACAACAGTCTGCCTTCCACCCATATCCACCCATATGATGTCTGGCTAGGGCTGAGGCTGAAAACATCCAAGCATAATTCATATTTTTGTTCTTCTAATGCTGTTCATCATGTTCTTTCACATGCAGACTGACTTTAAGCTACTCTTCTAGACAGGTTTTGAACAGCAGCATTCATAAATTAAATGCTGCATGATACTAATGTTCTATTTTGACATCCCTTACTTCAAATACAGCTTTGCTCACTGATTTAATAATTGATGTGACATGGTCATTTTTCTCCAGATCTTGTCTGTCAAGAGCAAGCCAAACATGAGCTAAGTGATGTAGTTTCAATAGACTTGTACCTACAGAAAGTAATTAATAGCCTCAGAAATCTATTTTACAGCCTTCATTATTTACAAATGCACTTCCCTAAAGATGAAAATTCTAAATGAGTTCCTTCTGTGTTACCCATTTCCACTAGTTTCATAAAATATGTTGCCACCATTATGATCTTAACCCAATGTAAAATATTGCTAGGATAACCTATATAGTTCTGCAGTGCAAAATCATTCAGACTTTGTTGAGAATATCTTTGTTTCTTACAGAATTAAATCTGTCAGCTAAGCAGGAAAACAAATTTAATTCAAACCTAAATGTAATTATCATCACCTTGATATAATATAAAAATAACAAAGAAAATAGTAGGAACCGTTTATCAGAAAACCAATATACTAAAAAGGCGAACGGTCCTGGCACACCTGAGATGGCTTAGAACAAATGTACTGTAAAAAACAGTATGCAAGCGCTTTCACCTGCCCAATGCAAGGCTTTTTCAAGTATGAAGAAACATACAATTCTACCATTTAAATACCCTTTGCCCTATAAAAAGGTGCCAATTATTTAAAGAAACACAATTTTTAAAAACAAAAATAAAATGTTTATATAAAACATATCCACTCCCTTATATACACCACTATATTACTGCAACCAAATCCATGTTATTTTACACAATCTGTATAATGTATGTACTCACTAAAGATTGTGTGTATCTCATGTTTTATATGTATATGTGTATGACCCTAAGAAAACTATAATCTGTTTGCTTTCTTCACTAAGTAAGGTTTTATATTTATATGTTCATTAAGACCCGGGGCATTAGTTGCATTGAGTTTTAGTTGCCAGTAGGTCTCCCTGCAGCTCAACCAGTTCTCCCAATTCCCTCCCCTTGGGTCCCTTGAAACATGTTCCAAAATGCCAAAGCAAAATTCTATATATGTATTATACATTCAGGTAGATTGCTAATGCTTGCCCATCACTGTAACTCTCATCTGATGAAAGGCAGCAACAGCAACTGGTATTGAAGGGGAATGTAGGTGCTATGTCCACAATTTTGGGCATACCATTTAATTTCCTTATATGGAGATGGGCCAGCGGTATCAGTCCTAGAATTCTTAGGAATTTTCTTGCCAAGGCAATGTTCCTCCTGGAGAATTCCTGAAACATTTTCTGGTAGGACAGGACCTTGTCTTCAAGAAGAAAGATCATTCTTTTGTCAGCGTCAACTATGCACCCCAGAAAGATAAGTCTTTCTGAGAGTGTCAGACATGACTTCTGAAGGTTCAGCTTAAAGCCTAGATGGGACAGTAAGGCTGAGAACTTCTCTAGTGATTCCAAACACCTGGATACAGACTATGAGCAGATGTCAGTGCTGCCCTAGTTTCTATGTAGGCAAGACTGATCGTAAGTTTAAGGAGAGGATTTACGAACATGTTTATTACATTAACACAAGGAAAATGAAGAGCCCACTAGCTAGACACTGCATTGAAAACCCCTAACCACAGTTTCAAATGTAAGGCCATCGACTCAATTGAGATGAATAGTAGAGGAGAGGCGTCTACACTTATGTTGGAGAAATTGGAACTTTTGTGGCAGCTTAGACTCAATGCATGCTTTCCACTGGGCTTGAATGAAATGACTTCTATTCTATGTGTGCTAAAATTAAAGAGTCTTAAGAGATAGTAGCTGTACACACATTACTTTTGTTGGATGGTTAAATAATAGATGCTCATTAGCCCTAGGGAGGTTATAATTGCTAAGTTACACCCACCTTTTATAGGTTAAAAGAAACGTTACACAACACAGTTTTTTATGAAAAGATTATTATTTCCACGGGTCCCTGAACATTAGCTATAAGTAAAGTGAACTAACTATGATTTTAACTAATACTATTTAATTTACTACATGTTCCGTTACAAGACAACAGAACTTTGTTTTTTTTATAAAACTAAGGCACTCATTTTACCTAATGACTTAACAAAAACAAACTGTTTGACTTCAGTATTTTAGGATTGTACCTTTAAATTATGTGACTGTGCTTAATTGGCTTAATTGTATTAACAAGTATGAGTCACTAGGATAGTACTTAAACTTGTTTTTTCTTTCTGAGCACTATTGTCTGAAGAAGTTAGGAGAAGTGTTTCCTAACAAAAAGCGCTTTACACTTTGTGACTTGGATTCTGTGCAGCCAGATTGTTTTTAACTTTTTATTGCTTGGCAGGGTGTGCACCGGACTACTGACTGCTGCAAGCTTGTTTTACTCAGCTATTAAACCTTGTTGGACTTTGCAGTGTATGCTTGTCTTGTCTTGTTCAGAAAGAAATTGTATAATGCAGTAGGCAAAATTGTGCAATGAGCCAAAGCAAGTAGGAAGGGAGCAATTCAAACATATGCTTAGAGTGACTGTACTTGGCTTTAAAATACTGTGGCCAGCATACTTTGCAAATGAGCTATAATGAGATGGAAATGAGAAACATTATCAGAATCAGGGTGTATCAAATGCAAATGAGGGTAAACAATATGGCACAGCAATTTCAGAAATGCATTAATACTGCATGTCAATGTGTGATCACCAGAGTAACTGACTACAGAAAAATCATGGCATGTAGATACCATGCCAAGACATTTGTGTGCTTTATATGCAGAGGCCATGGGGAGTCCCTTCTAGGGAGTCCTATAAGGATCCCCAATATAAAGTGGATGCCTGGTATGATCTTGGTAAACTGAGTGATGCAACTGGCAGTGGACAGTGGCTTCAAGAAGTACAACCTTGATCTTTGGAGCCAGTGGGAAGATCAGGGCAGAGGGGGTGCTCCTGAGCTGTGTAGTAAGTATTCTTAACAGGTGCATTTTACTATACTTTAATGCATAACTAAAAGAGCCCTTAGATGACATATTTTCATGTGCCTTTTCATTTTCTGCACTGTTTGTCAGCAGACAGAGGAGATCAGGCTATTATTTCCTATGAATAATCTCTTTATACACGGGGTAAGTAACATAATTATACTATTAATACAACCAGATCAGATATTATAGCAGAATATTCCCCAAAGTATATTTATCCTGTGGTTACTTTTAACACCCAATGCTTGCAAAAGTGCTTATCACTTGACACGTGGTATTTCTGCTGGTAATGGCACTATCCCATATACATGACCTGTTAGTTGGTCAACAGTCACAAGGTAGGGAACACATGATTGGCACAGCATGCACTCATCATTCTAACAACCATGCACTGCTACATATTCAAGGCTTTTGGCCCACTTATGTGTGATTTGTGCTGTTTCATACAATGAGCAGCTGTCACAGTTGCCCATATTTGGCATCCGGTGTCTCACAAAATGTTCTTGGATGTTCCACTTATACATGGCATACTCACAGCATGCTACCCTTATGACTTGTAGAAAAGCATAGCTTACATTATAGTATTTGCCTGTCATATGCCGTCACATAGTGCTGTTACTGTCACTGTACTGGCTGCCTTGAATACGTACTTCTGACACAGTGACATTTTGCCTTGCATATTCTGAACCAGTGGCTTTGCTTACCAAGCCCTTTCTTGTCCCATTTCCACAAGACATAGCTATACAAATGTTCAATAACATCTTCCATTGGCACTGCTGTCCTCAGCATGCTACCTGCATTACTTTCCCAAATTCTCCTTGGCGGCATTGATAATATCCAAGAATGTACCTTTGGACATAGTTCCAAAACAGCACCAGCTCTGTACTATGCCTTGTTATACTTATGCCCTGCAATACTACTGCTACCTGTATGACTGATAGTAAGCCCCAGGCAATATACTAATTTTATTTTGTATCTATTTCTTTCTCAGTATCCTTCATTTTCATATTTATTTGCCATTTGTTGTTTTATTTATCTTCATTTCTGTTACTGTCATTTCTGTCAGCCACAGCTGTGTATGTAGTGCAGCAGTGGTCACTACAGCTGTGTATGTGGTGCAGCAGCGGTCACTACAGCTGTGTATGTGGTGCAGCAGCGGTCACTACAGCTGTGTATGTGGTACACCTGTACTCACCACAGCTGTGTATGTGGTGCAGCAGCAGTCTCTACAGCTGTGTATGTGGTGCAGCAGCGGTCACTACAGCTGTGTATGTGGTACACCTGTACTCACCACAGCTGTGTATGTGGTGCAGCAGCAGTCTCTACAGCTGTGTATGTGGTGCAGCAGTGGACACCATAGTTGTGTATGTGGTGCAGCAGTGGTCACCACAGCAGTATATGTGGTGCAGGAGTGGTCACCACACCATCACTCTGTGCTGGCTTCTTCTGTTGGTCTCCATGCCTCCAAGGCTGCTTCTCTGCTGGGTGATATAGCTCATCCAGCAGGGGATAAGCTGAGGTTTCCAGTGTGATTCTGGTAGCACCTTACCAGATAGGTGGTGATGTTGAACCCTTTGGTGACACGAGTGTTAAGTCCCAGTATGTAAATCATCAGGAATAGGAGGAGATGTTTGCTCGACACCTGCATTGATCATCTGGAGAACATCCTTGCGCAACTAGCAGTGACAGCACTACCTGGCACTATGTATTGTGCCTACAGAAGCCGCACCCAGCAAAGAGGGCAGTCATGGAAGGGATACATGTCTTGCTGTCTGTTGCCCTGAGCAGCGCCAAAAGGAGCTTTTACCTCACTGTTTCTCTCAGCATGGTGTTCTCCTTCCTTGTGTTTCATCTGCAAGCCCTGTTGGTAGCCCAGTCTTTCCCAACACCAATTGTTTCCCTCTCTCTGTATGTCTCTATCCATTATCCCCTTCCTCACTTGTGTCTGCACCTCTTCACTGGCCTTTGTTTCTTGTTTGCATCTGTATGTCTGCCCCTGCTTCCATCCCTATCTCCTCATTCCTTCCTCAGCTTCATCTTATATCAATTACCCCCACCTTTATAAAAAAAATAAGAAAATGGCCAATAGATATATATATATATATGTATATATATATATAAACACAGACACACACACACACACATATATATATATATATATATATATATATATATATATATATATATATATATATATATATAATATACATACATATACCATTTGTTCCCCCATGCACACAGCTGTATCCTTCTTTCCTTTCCCATTCTGTGTTCCTCTGTATGATTCTGTGCTTACATGTCCTCCTTTCTGACTTTCCTGTGATTTCCTTCTCATTTACATGAATAAAATTGGTGAGTTATTTTGAAACAGTGCATTTGAGTCTTGTTCACCAAATGCAATTTGAAGCCTATCCCTCAAATAGAACGTGATGATAAAAAAAAAAAGGATGAGGTCCTTTGGGAGGGGAAGATTACCCTTCTGGAGACAAAGTTAGACTTCTGATGTTAGTAATTATGAAGAACACTACATTTGTGAAAGAGCTGAGAATTACCTTAAAACACAGAAGCTTAAGCACTGGGCAGTACAAATACTGCTAATAGGGGCATATGTGGCTGCACATAGCCATGCTCATGCTAAATGCATGATACCAGTATCAGGAGATCATAGGTCTGCAGGTGGAGGACACCACTCTATTTTTGAGCTGTGACATCTTAATCAGATGATCATATTGGCACTAGCTGCCTCTTACAAAATTGATAGTTTTAAGTTGCATCCTCTTAAGCTGTCTAATCATGCTGTCTATTGCATATCTGTGTAAGCCATGGCCTGTATCCTTAATCACTTATTTGGAATAGTTAGCAGAGAATTGGTCAATAAATCACAAAAAAAATGTCATGCCATTGTTATTTTGCCAAGTCCTGAAGATTTTTTTATTTGTAAATCATGAAGAAGTCTTTCTAGCCACTCATTAGTAACTAGTAATACCTCTTTAAATATGTTTTCTTCCTCACTATCATTATGGAAGCATCTGCTCTGTATTAAAGGCACATGTTTTCATTTTCCTAGTCATATATTTTAATTTGCCCATTCCAGATATGGATTTAGCATTATTTGTTGAGTGGAACCTATGGTAGAAATTAACCATAAAAAACTGCAGCGTAACAAAGAACTCAATGCAAAGGTTGATCGATTGTAAAGCTGACCTAAACGTAACAAGAATGAATCAAAAGTTTTTCAGCTCTGTAAGAATCAGTAGCTGGGAATCTACTTGAATGAAAAAAAAGGTGGGAATCAGAATTCAAACTCAAGTGTTTCTTTGGTGGGACAACGTACCCTTCAAAGAAGGGTTCTTTGTCCCCTGCACCTCCTAATTTAATAAGGATAATTGTGAAGGGAAATTCTCATTTCTAGGGGAATTTAATATACCCTGGAACAAATAGGAAAATAAGGATATAAATCAAGAACTTAGTTTTCTGTTTTTTTATTCAAATGATTACAACTTATACAAGAAAAGACACAGGATCACATAATATATTGAAGTAGATATTCTAAATGCTGACTTCCATGGTAGCATTAGTAATTGTGTTGGGGGTTATTCAACATTCTAATGAGTATGCTTATAGTCATCAGCTTTTGTTTTTGAGGTTGTTTTGATTGCAGTGGGGCAAGACAAAATGAAATACACGTTAATGGTATGAGCTGGAGATGCACAGCGTTGTTTGTTACTCCTTCCCCACTCCTGTGCACCCATGAAGTTAATATGTATGTGAGGGAGTGAGGGGTGCAGAGTCTACTACAAAGGGTGATTCTCTTTGCAGAAATGTATTTTCTCTCTTTTTATTGGAGATTTGATCTATGTTTCATTATTTAAAAAGTTGATGGAACATAATTCCTACTTTGGTGGCACTAATATAGGTAGACTTTATCAAAAACCCCACGAGCATTTTCAAAACATAGAAAAACAAACCATATGCTCAATAATCCAAACACAAGTAACATAAGAAGCCTAAATGCCTATCATTACAAAACATATATGTAATAATAATAATAATAAATAAAGAAAAAGGGACTGGAAATAACTTTATCAACCCTAAGATATTAACTCAACACTATGTATGTTAAACTAATTTCTCCAAAGACTATTAAACATACTCATATATGACAAATATGGACAAAAAGCAATGCTTTGCCTTAGACAGAATGAACTATTAGGAAAAATATTTCCTGAAAGGGCAACATTTCCAAGGGAATATAATAGATCAGAAGAGGTCAATGATGCTGTACATTCCACATTGATTAGGCCAGTTATTAAGTACAATGACCTCTTTAAGGAGTATCTCCCTAGATATATCAAACAACTAGAAAGACACCAGATATTGTTAACTAAGATCTCAGTCTTTAAGACCCTGAGCTACCAAGAGTGATGGGTGTCCCTTTATTCAATATCTTATAGAGATCTTATTGAGGGGAGATGTATAACTTGTCTTCCATGCCATAAGAGAGACAGATGTCCTAGACCTTTTGGATCTCCCAAGTGTCGCAGTTCCACAAACACCAGAACCATGGACCAAAATCTTCACCAACAGATAAATAAAACACAATGGAGAGACTGATTTATCACATAATTCCTCCCCACCTCTACAACACACTGTCCTTGTACATTAAGCAGTGTGATCCACTATTATCCTATAGACAGGACCTAGATGATTTGATGGCTCCCACAAATTCATCCTGGCTTTGACTGGCTTAGCTGTACTACACAAAAGAGGTATGGCCTAAGGTTGGATACTATCAAGGCACAGATTGTCATGAGAGTCAACTGCCTTGAAATTCTTAGGAATCCAATGAAGGGAACCAGAATTGCAAAAATAAAAAGAAAACAATGAAATAAACTCATTACAGAAGTAAAGCAAGGCAAGATGTTAAGTGTTAGCAATCAATACGAAAAACATAACATAAATATCTTTATAAATTGCAAAATTGTAAACTGAATAGCCTAGCAGCCTTCTAAAATACAATAAAAAATACTTGGTAACTTGAAATGTACAACTAAAACTTACAAGGTTGTTGGCTGATCCTAATTAGAAAAAAAAGTGCTAAAATAGAGCACATAAAGAAATGGGTGATTTATCTACCAGGCTCTCTAAACATTAAAAAAAAAAAAAAGAGAGACAAAAATGACTTGATAGTAGAACTTGACAGACTAAATATCAGTCTCAGACCTCTCAATCCCAATCTTCTTCTTCTTTCGGCTTTTCCCGGTTAGGGGTCACCACACCAGAACAACGGCCTGCAGAATGGTAGTGGAGTTTTACGGTGTCGAGTTGCCAGCCCAGTGCCCAACCTACCACAGAAGGCACATACACACACACACACACTCACACCCAGGACCAATTTAGCATGTCCAATCCACCTACAGCATGCCTTTGGGATGTGGCAGGAAACAGGAGCACCCAGAGGAAACCTATGCAACCACAGAGAGGACATACAGACTCCGCACCGAAGGCACCCCAGCCGAGAATTAATGGCAACGCTAACCACTGCACCACCGTGAAATTTATTTTCTTACAAAGTGAAAATAAAAAAAAAATTGTGGCAGAACTATTAAAGGTTAACAGCTCCCTGCTTGACTTAAAAATGAAACATCAGAACATACAGGATGTAAAGAAGTAATTAAGCGCCTAACTTTAAGAGACCTGAAATAGAGCTGTGAGCAGACCCAGTCTCTACAATAGCAGACACAGTCTCACAACAATGATGTAACCCAGTCTCTACAATAGCAGACACAGTCTCACAACAATGATGTAACCCAGTCTCTACAACAATAGCAGACACAGTCTCACAACAATGATGTAACCCAGTCTCTACAACAGCCAACACAGTCTCACAACAATGATGTAACCCAGTCTCAACAACAATAGCAGACAGTCTCACATCAATTATGTAATCCAATCTCTACAACAATAGCAGACACATTCTCACAACAATGATGTAACCCAGTCTCTACAACAATCTTAAGATATAAATACAATTAGTCACTTGCCTCTGATAACTGGGGAGCTCAAAGAGACCATCTGAAAAGTGATATAGAGGAGTAACACCAGTGACTAAGTGCACTTAATAAAAAGAATAAAAACCTTGTTAATCAGGAAGAAGAAAGTTAGAATGCTACAAGTAAAGGACAATCTCTTTTCTGATGAAAACTAACTTGACTTAACCAGTAACTGAAGCACATGTGGAACAAATCAAAAGTTTCAAACAGCATGAGGTCATAGATGACACAACCAAACATATAAGCACTAAGTGGGAACATCTGGAAACTGGAATGATAATCCTCAAGTCCAATGCAGCAGAACTTAAAAGTTTGATATTACTAATTAGAAATATGGTGAGTTGGAGAGGAAAATCACAACTGCTGTTAGGACACATCACCCTAAATAAAACCACGCATGGTAATTATGTGCTTCTATTCACACATAATGAATCCAAGGCTACACTGAGTATGGTTCTCGGTTCATCGTATAAGGAACTAGCACAGTAGCAGAACCAGTACATTAAGACGTACAAAGGTATACAAAATGCTTTAAACAGCAGAATGAATCAGCTTAAACCTACTGTTTCAGAAATGTTATTTATTTATAGGTTCATAGGTTCATAGATTGGTACTAAGCTAACTGCCCTTGCGAGCCATTTTAAGCCTAGCCAATTATCCCTTGTGAGACTCAATCCCTGCACCTTGTGTTTGTAAGGCAAACACCTTAACCATTAAGCCACCCTTCCAACCAAGGTAAAGTGCTGATCACAAATGACCAACTGCAGGCTCAGAGCAGGTTACATGACTAGTAACAGAAAACTGTACATCATCATGGAGTTAACATTAAAATACTTGAGTATAGCAAACTGTGAATATATTCAGAGGTCAACAAATATAATACATGATTATAGGAAAAGGTGCATTTACATAGGCATTTACACATTTGTTGCAGTCAAACAAACTATATGCACATATTTACATAAGAAATATAAAAAAAGGGTTGAGTGAAGATTATTCAAGTGCATATAGATAGGAAACCATTTACAAATTAGTAAGCCTCCAGGTTGAGTGTGGAAGGGATTAGATTCTGTGGACTTATGTTAGATCAGATAGCTATTGATGACCAGGGTAGATCAGCAGAGAGTTGAGAACAGGAATGTTAAGTTGGGGGGGAGGTGAGAGAAGGTCTCTTGTTTGGAACCTACTGTGTGGGAGGTATAGAGACATGCAACATGCCCTGTATTCTGACAGTTATATTCATACTGCTGCTTTAGAAAGTGATTGAAATGAGATCCGAATACTGAGTAGTCACTGATTTCAACTAGGTCATGAGGAAGGGGCTGTCATAGATTTAGGGCAATGACTGCAAAGCTATGACCTGTAGAATGTAGCCTAAGGAAGGTATTTGTAGACGTTGACCACCTTTGTCTTGGCTGCTGAAGTCATGGATCATAGATGTAACAAACAGCTTCGAAGGAAGAGGAGAGGAGGGTTAATCTTGATGATGTACTTTAAAAAGAAAGGAGAAGAGAAGAAGGCTAGCTCTAGCTTGCAATGGCAGATATTTAGCCTTAGAAAGAGTGAGGAATTGATGTTAATTCTGATAGAGTTTGATATGAAGCAGAAGAGTTTATTTGGGAGGGTGTGATGGGTGGTTAAGTTCTTGCCAATGGCAGATGCAAACAAGAAGAATCTGTACTCATGTTGTGTCAGAAAGAGATCCTTGCATATAGCTGCTCTGGTATTGCTAGAGAGGAATTGTGAGATCTTGTTGGCCCAGAAAAGTAGGCTTTTGGTCTTAGTTCATAATTTCTTAATGTGTACTTCTTAGTTAAGGGATTGGTCTTGCTATATACCCAGATATCTAAAGGAAGTGGTAAATTCAATGGAATTACTGTAACAATCTGTAATGTAAAGATGCAGGGGGGACTTAGCTAGACTTCTTTGAGTTTGAAACAGCATAAACTTTGATATTTTAGGGTTGAGCAACATTTTTTTGGATGTCAGGCAGTTATACAGTTGAAGTAGGTCTTTTGGGAGTTGCATTTCGATGGATTTTTAAAGGGGTTAGAAACATAGATGACCATATCATCAACACATAAAAGTAGTAGACGTTGGCATGATTCAAGGGGAAGATTATTAATGAACTTTGAGAACAGAATTGGGGCAAGAACAGAGCCTTGTGGGACACCTGAGTAAGTGCAGGTAGCATCAGTAAGAGTAGATCCTGTGATTACCCTGAAACATTTGTTAGATAGGACGTCTTTGAAAACTGGTAGATTCAGGGCTGATGATGGTGTCTTGAAGATGCATAAGTTGGACCGAGAGATAGACTATTAACAAAATCATATGATAGGTGAATAAACACAGGTGCTTCTCCCAGCCCAACAGCCATGCTGTTTCCTAGAAGCAAGTGATATTTTTGTAGAGATAAATTGATTACAGATGTATTTTTCTGCAACCTTATCCAGGGTAGTAGGCTGGATATGGGGTAAAAGTTATCTCAGGAGGTTGGCTTAGGTTCTTTAGGTATAGGTTTGACAAAGAGAAATTGCCATATTGCTGGCACAGTGTATATAGTTGGCAAGACAGAGGTTGTTGATATGTTTTGGTGGGGAGGCAAGTAGTGTTTTCAGTGGTAAAGAAACCAAGGGCAAATATTACTGGGCCCAGGAGGAGTATCTAGTGAGATTTGTTCATATATAGATAGAATATGCTTAATAGTGATTTGAGAGAAGTAGAAGGGTAGAATGTATTCTGGGCAGCTTGACTCAGTGTGTGTGTGTGTGTGTGTGTGTGTGTGTGTGTGTGTGTGTGTGTGTGTGATGGAGAGAAGGTAAGAAAGGATAGAGAATTCTATAAGGAATTATTATGAAACAGTGGATAGCTTGTCAATTAGGGGTTATAGTAAGAGTGCTTTAGAAGATGCAATGAGGAGGACTGTTTATGATGGAGAAATCAGCAGTGTGGGGTTGAATTTCAGTCATGGAAATTATGCAAACAACATGCGACTATGGAAGAGGGATGGTAGCAGAAGGGATTTTCTGGATAATGAGATGGAGAACAAAGAAATGTACTTTGTTAGAAAGTATTCCCCTTTTTCTGAAACAATGAGAAGACTGGTAAATGAGTCTTGGCATCTCATAACATGTGATGGATGAACAGTTTGGCCATTTATTCCTTAAGTATGTTAAATTCTCTTTTGGGAGATATTTAAATTTGAAAGAACTGTTGAATCTTAGGCAGGTTAGTGTAAGGGGTGATAAGGTAGGCATATTCCCTTGTGGCCATTGTAGGGTGTGTAATAGGGTTAAGAATTTGACAGGCAGACATATTAAAGGTAGAAAATTTATATCCACGGGTCAGTTCAGGTGTAGCTCTTGTGGGGTGGTGTACATTTTGGGCTGTGGGTGTGAAAAAATTAAGTGGTATATTGGACAGTCGAAAAGAATGGTCAAGGTCAGAATTCTAGAACATTTGGAAGACATTAGAAATGTAAACACTAATAGTCCTGTTGCTGAGCATTTTCATGTGGTTCATGGGGGGGGGGGCTGACCATAATTAGTTTTTTTTGCATATTGGGACAGCCTTGTATAAGAGGGGGTGATTTTATTATGAAATTACTGAGGTTAGAATGTAAGATGATCATTAATTTTAGCACACTTTTCCCTAAGGGTCTGAATCTTGAAGTCAATTTGAACATTTGATTTTTGTAACGTGAACTGCACATTGGGTCCTTGGGGTTTCAGGTTAAGGAAACTGAAGCACTTTAAAATACCATTCGTTGCTGTAAAAGTTGGTAAAACTTGGTATCAAAGTTATGTGTGTTTAGAAAATCATTTATGCATTATATTTTATATGTATCTATTATATAATGCATTTTAAATGGACAATTCTTGTGCTTTAAGATTGGGTGCGTTTTCAACAGTGTTTAATAATTAAAGAACTTTGTAATTTTCTAACCTATCAGCAGGGGGCAATGGTGTATAAAATGGAGTCTTGTTTTCCTTATAATTTTTTCTTGAAGGTGAAATGCCGAGGTACCAGTAAGGTTGCCACCCGTCCCGTTGTCAGCGGAACACTCATGGGTTGAGGCCTCTCATCCCGCTTCCCGCAGTCACCGAGCATGGGACTTTAAAAGTCCCATTTTCCCCTTTTTGCGATCGCGATCGTGAATTCAATTGCCGTGGAAAAAACAAAAATACTTCATTTTTTTCCACAGCAATGCGGCTACGTCACCACCCGGACCTGCAGTTAGAGGGATTCCCTGCTAGGTCCGGGTGGTAATGCAGCACAGTAATTGGCTGCAGGGATTGGAGGGGGTGGGAACTTGCTCAGAAGAGCCCCATAAAGGTAGCAGCTGTAGAGCACTAAGCTCTACAGCAGCTGCGAAGATCTGATTCTATTTCTCCAGCCAGCCCAGCCAGGAAAGAAGCCAGCCAAGAAGCCAGCCAGCCAGCCAGCCAAGCTAGCTAGCTAGCTGCGATCTGATTCTATTTCTCCAGCCAGCCCAGCCAGCCAGGAAAAAAGCCAGCCAAGAAGCCAGCCAGCCAGGAAAGAAGCCAGCCAAGAAACCAGCCAGCCAGCCTGCCAGCCAACCCAGCCACTACTTGAACAACCAACTAGCCATTCCAGCAGGAAGGAAGCAAGCTAGCCCAGCAATAACTGTGATAGTGGTAAGTAGATACTTGCATTTTGTGGCTTTAGTTATTTAAAATAGGAATAGTGTGCTTTATTTAAGTTTTTAATGTTTAGAGGTAGATGGGGATGTAGTATGCAGTATTTAAGTCTGTGCAGTGGTTACTTTGAGACTTTTGAGTACTAGTTTAAAATAGGAATATATTGTGGTTTAATTTTTTTAATGTTTAAAGGCAGATGGTGGGTGCAGTATGCAATATTTAAATCTGTGCAGTGGTTATTTTGATATTTTTGAGTAGTAGTTTTTAAAGATATAAAACCTGAATGTATATGTAATTGCTATTATTCTTGAGGGTATGATTTGGAAGCATTACTTTTAAAAGGCTGAACTGCGTATAGAAGTTGTTTGTTTCTGTTGGGGGGGGCAGTGAAATATAAATTTAGTGTGATGCATTTCTATTGTCGTAGCTTTTTCTGGGTATTGTCTGTTTGCAGATAGAAAATGTTCGAGCATAGTTTCTCACTTTTTTGTATGGAAATTTGCGCAATTTAAAGCTGTTTTCAGGAAGTTACGATATACTGTTTAGGTAATTTTTACTGTTAGTTCCTGCAAGTCCATGTGTATATGGTACAAGTCTACCTTTTGAGGGGGAATGTTAACAGTTAATGTAATTCATTTATTATTCTAGTAGGTACATGTTGCCAATTTGCCGAAGCTGTTTCAAGATTGTTTTCATTTATACTTATAAATGTGTGCATTTAACTTATTATGCATTTTTAATAAGGTTAAAATGTACTGCTTTGCTTGTAATGTGAATATGGGTGTGTTGCTTTTACTTGGGCCTGTTTATTGCATTGCTGTGCTGGATAAATTACTCTTAATTGCTATGTTTTGAGGTAAAAGGAGCCCATGGAGTCTGCTGTACATTGTAGTTTATATTACTTCTCTTGCAAGAAGTATTTTTAAAAGTTAAAATGTTTATGGACTTTCCCGTTTAATTTTTTTTGTGGATGGATGCTCAGAAGTTAATGCAATGTATTTGAGATTGTGCTAAACCATGTCGTTGTTACAGGGTAGTTTGCGTTTATAAGTAGCATAGTTTGTATTTGGTGTTTTAGTGATGTCTTCAACATACTTATGTACTGTTTTCATTATAATCCGATTACGACCAGTGCTGCTGTTGGGCATGTTCATTAATAGATCATTACGCTGTGTAAATTAGTGCCATACATTTCTTTTAACTGCTGTGGTCAAAAGCTAAGTCAGGTCTATGGTATCCACATGTGGTTACCTTTTTTTGTTTTGAGGGGTGGGGTAAGGTGGGCATGTTCAGTGGTAAAAATAATGCATTTCATTTTCTACAAGCTGTATTAATGTTAGTTTTCAATGGCCAAAATGCCCCCTACATTACCTCCTTTACTATTTGACCTTTTTCAAACTGTTTGTAAACTCTTTTGCTCCATTCCTTGGTTCTTTCACATGCCAATGTTTTTCAGGCCAGTTCTTTCACATGCCAATGTTTTTCAAGCCAGTTCTTTTGTGTGCCAATGTTTTTCGAGCCAGTTCTTTCACATGCCAATGTTTTTTGAGGCAGTTCTTTCGCATGCCAATGTTTTTCAAGCCAGTTCTTTCGCATGTCAATGTTTTTCAAGCTAGTTCTTTCACATGCCAATGTTTTTCAAGCCAGTTCTTTCGCATGCCAATGTTTTTCAAGCCAGTTCTTTTGTGTGCCAATGTTTTTCGAGCCAGTTCTTTCACATGCCAATGTTTTTCGAGCCAGTTCTTTCGCATGCCAATGTTTTTCAAGCCAGTTATTTCGCATGCCAATGTTTTTCGAGCCAGTTCTTTCACATGCCAATGTTTTTCGAGACAGTTCTTTCGCATGACAATGTTTTTCAAGCCAGTTCTTTCGCATGCCAATGTTTTTCGAGACAGTTCTTTTGTGTGCCAATGTTTTTCAAGCCAGTTCTTTCACATGCCAATATTTTTCGAGCCAGCTCTTTTGTGTGCCAATGTTTTTCAAGCCAGTTCTTCCACATGCCAATGTTTTTCGAGCCAGCTCTTTCACGTGCCAATGTTTTTCAAGCCAGTTCTTTGACATGCCAATGTTTTTCGAGCCAGCTCTTTCATGTGTCAATGTTTTTCAAGCCAGTTCTTTCACATGCCAATGTTTTTCAAGCCAGTTCTTTCGCATGCCAATGTTTTTCAAGCCAGTTCTTTCGCATGCCAATGTTTTTCGAGCCAGTTTTTTCGCATGCCAATGTTTTTTGAGCCAGTTCTTTCATGTGCCAATGTTTTTCGAGCCAGTTCGTTCGTGTGCCAATGTTTTTTGAGCCAGTTTTTTGTGTGCCAATGTTTTTTAAGCCAGTTCATTTGTGCTGTGCAGCAGTATGTTACTGCACCCTACTAACACAGTGTTGGTAAATATGTTGCATATCAGGTAAGTACAGATTCAAGCATGAAGAGAGCAGCAGTTTCATCACAGTCAACCAGCAGCAAGAGAATGTGCAAGTGGCAGGACGTTTGGAAAACAGAATTTGACTGGATTGAGAGATGCACTGATGTCAAAGCATTCTGCAGATACTGCAAGAGAGAATTTCTAGTGACCCACGGTGGAAGAAATGATGTTGCACGACATGAGGCAACTGAACAACATAAGACTGCCATTCTTCAAGCTAAATCCACTCACCTGATGACAAAGTGGGCAAGGAACGCAAACCTTGAGGGACCAGAACTTAGGATCATTGCAGCAGAAGCCTCTGAGGTTTTCCATGCTGTTAAGCACAATATTTCATATAACAGCTTGGACTGTGCAGTAAAGTTGGCCAGCCAGTTGTACAGTGACTCAGACACTGCAAATAAACTATCTTGTGGCAGAACCAAGGCTGAAGCCATAGTTGAAAATGTTTTGGGACCACACTCATTGGAATGCCTCCTGCATGACCTTCAAAAACCAGGTACTTCATTTGCAATTTCATCCGATGCTTCCCACAAGGGGAACATAAAATTATTTCCCCTTGTTGTGAGGTATTTTTCTAAAGAAGAAGGGATGGTGAATGGCCTTTTGGACTTCTATGAAGACCCTGATGAATCGGCACAGGCTATTTCACAGCAAATTTCCAACATTATGGAAAGGCACTCCTTGCCCTGGAACCATATTTCAGCTTATGGGGCTGATAATGCCAGTGTGAACTATGGGAAGAAATCTGCTGTAAATACCAGATTAAAAGAAAAGTGCCCATCACTCCAGAAGGCTAACTGTGTTGCCCATATCATTCACAATGCAGCCAAAAAAGCTGCAGCACAACTACCATATGACATGGAAGCATTTGTAATGAGACTTTTCAGCCACTTCTCAGGTTCGGCCACAAGGACCAGAGACTTGAAAGACTTCTTTGAGTTTTGTGGCATGGAATTTGAGAGTCTGTTAAGACATGGGCCAACAAGGTGGCTGTCACTACTCCCAGCCATTGAAAGAGTAGTGAAAAATCTCCCAGTGCTCCAGTCCTATTTCCTCTCTCAGGGAGAAGAGGAGACCCCCCCCCAGCAGATATGGCAGTACTTTTCAGCTATTGAACATGGTGAGAATGAATTGCCTACGCTGCACCAGTACTATTTGCACTTTTTCTGTGCTGTTCTTGTTGATTTTAATGAACATATAAATACATTAGAAAAATCAGCACTTACTGCCATGGAAACTTTTTGTGTAATGGTCTCTCTGAAGCAAAAACTGCAGGCAAGAGCTGAAGGTGCTTTCTTTGGAGGGAAACTTAGGGCACTTATGAGCACATTAGACAGCACTTCTGCTAACAAACTGAAAAGAGACTTCATTCTGTTCTTGGAGACAACAGTGAAATACCTGGAGCAGTGGTTTGATTATACTGAAAGCAACTACTTGTTTACACTATCTAAATTATCTCTAAATGAGCCATTTGCCTTCGGTGGCTTGCTAAATGTGACCACTGCCCTGAGTCTGCAGGATGTAGATGAAGATTGTCTTTTTAGGGACTACTTAACAATTAGGCCCTCTGTCGAACAGTTATGTAACACAAGCTTGACTCCAGGAGAGAAGTGGCTGAAGCTTTTCAAAGAAGGGCCTGAACTGAATACACTCTATCTGGTAATTGCTAGGGTTTTATTTATACAGCCCTCAAATGCATTTGCAGAAAGAGTCTTTTCATTGGTGAAATGTAAATGGACAGATGTGCGAAACCAATGTAGTGTGGACTTGTTAAAAGCTGAACTAATGATGAGTGTAAATTACCGGATGAAATGTTGTGACTTTTACTCAAATATTGTTTCAAATCGGGCCCTTCTTCAAGCCATAAAATAAATTCAAAATACACTTTTAAAAAAAAGTGATTTATTGTACTGGTGTGCAGTATAAAGTACTAGGGTGCAGTTCGTAATTTTGTGTTTTTCTTTGTTTAGCATTAATTTGCTAGGGTGCATATGTAGTACTAGGGTATGTAGTTTTGTGCTTTTTCTTCGCTTTAGCTTTAATTGACAATAAGTCTTAATTTTATTCTTGGCTTCTATGTGGCATGTAGAATTCTTTCTGAATAGCAATGGTTGGTTTATGAATTTTTTAACTTTTTAAATAAACAAGTGTCTGTTTAATGAGTAGTGTGTTTTTTATTCCTTTAAAGTTTATTTATTGTTAGAACTGATTAGTGGGTGTTTGCAGTAATAGTTCACTTCATTTAAATGGTTTGAGTTTTCAGTATGCTGTAATGTCACAATGTTGCATCCATAACTAATACTGCATCTCCTTTAACAACTCTGGTGATGTCGTGGTGGGGGTGTGGCCAGTGTCATGTTGGCCACACCTCTATCCTGTTGACCACACCCCCATGCCCGACTTTGCCCTTGTTAAAAGGTGGCAACCCTGGGTACCAGATGTTTTTAAATATAAGTGAATGAACTCCAGCCTTGTGCGGCTCATTTTTGTTTTCAAGATAGATTTGCTTGGTTTAATTTTTTATAAAATT
Source organism: Protopterus annectens (assembly GCF_019279795.1). Taxonomy (NCBI): domain Eukaryota; kingdom Metazoa; phylum Chordata; order Ceratodontiformes; family Protopteridae; genus Protopterus; species Protopterus annectens. The sequence goes on along the minus strand of NC_056750.1, from coordinate 314,417,547 downwards.
CTATAAGGAAGTCAGAAGGTAATAGGTTACCAGAAGGGCAAGATTTGAAACCTAGACTGGATGCTACATTTGGAGGAGAGCTTTTCATTATATTGTTAACCTTGTTCCAGAATAGTTTTGGCAAATGAAGGGGGGATGTTTGTGCTGATTTTAGGTGTCTGACATTCTGAATTTTCATAGCCTGTTTGGCAATGTCCTTTAGAGATGTGTAATGGTCTCAGTTGCTTGTGTTAGGTTATGTTTCAGATTTTCCAAGGCTTTATCTCATAGTTGCATTAGAGTTTTAAGTTTCTTGGTTAGCCAATGATTTTTAGAGTCCTTTAGAAGTCTCAGGAACATGGAGACGTGTGTCATGAAGTGAGAGAAGATATTCTGAAAATTTGTTGGCAGCTGTGTTAGCATCAGTAAGAAAAGTCCTGTGGACCAATCAATATGGGAAAGGTGTGTGTAGAATGGGGAGTTTGTGTAAAGGCTTAGGTCTGAATGAAATTATTTTTAGAGGGGTATTTTATTTTAAGGTTTTGCTAAAATGGAAGGTAATAGGGCAATGGTAACTGAAGGTGGGAGGATGAGTGGAGATAAAGGAAATATTGGCTGGGTGGGAAGTAATTATGAGATCAAATAAAGAGTGGTGATTTCATATGAAGCTGGGTCTGGTGCTGTTCTCTACTTACTGGAGTAGCTTGGGCTCAGCATGAAATTCAGTTAGGTTATGTTTTATACGTTCTAGAAGAAACAGATAAAAACTTGCAAGAATAAGAAATCGGGTTTGATGTGAAATCATGTGAACAGTAGTAGATTTTTAAATAAGACAAATAATGCTGGGAGTGGCAGGACGGCAAAAGCCAGGTAAAAGTGAGACTAAGCATCAGACAGCATAAGAACTAACTTCTCGGCTGTCCCTAGTTTTGCAGAACATTTTTGATTTTGCATCATATTTCTGTCCTGTCCCTTGTAAAATTTTTGATTTTCTGGTAACTCAGTGAGCATTACAGTCAATCAATAGTGCCAGACATTAGAGTTTGGTGCTTCTTACTGTTCAGAAAATGCACACTTATACAAAAGTTGTTATTCTACTCATGGTTTAAGTGAATTAAAGTGATATTTATAAACCGCCTCTCAGTTTGGGCCTTTCTTCCCCATTATTTTTGGTTTTGTCCAGAATTACTGAAAAGAACGGAACCATCATAGAAAACCTGAAGCTCAAAAAAGATACTCGCTTAGCCAGAATTTGTCTAAGTATCAAAGGGGAAATGTCTACAAACTGAACTGATAAGCTTACTACAGTGATTTCAGACAAAAATGGCTTGAGAGTCAGATGTGGCTGGTGAGTCTACTGAGCCAAGGGTGGGGCAAGTGGTGACAAAAAACAAGAAAGTCACTGAGACTGATACACACACAGTAATTACACACACACACACACACACACACACACACACACACACACACACACACACACACACACACACACACACACACACACAATTATACTCCTGACCATTTCATTTACAAGTGATTTGCACTTTGTATTGATTGCCTGAAACAAACAGCAGTTAAGAGCTGTCTCTGTTGTACAGCTTTGTTTGCTACATCATGGAGCTCGAAATAAGTCAACAGCAAAGAGTACTTGGAATGTAGAAAATCTCTTTCATTGGTCTTTCAGTCAAGCCAATGAAAGAGAGGCACTGCTACAGGCAATTCCAGCCACAAAAACATATTTTTGATGTGGTTTAGGAAGCAAAGCAACTAGACCTTTTCCTTTTTTTAGATCAGAGAAGTGGAGGTCAGACATTTTTAAAAAGTTGGAAAAGTAAGCCATGCTGAGCCAAAGTTTCATAAGCCAACTGAAATTGCCAATGGCCCACATCTGGCTTGTGGGCTCGATATCTGAGACCCCCATTGAAACAGGAGAGGTTGCATCACTGAGAACTGCACATGCCCTTAGGTGGTTATGATGTCATACCTGCTCTCAGTTGGGTCATACTGCCATAAATTCTCATGAGTAGATGACTAGCCTTATACAAAGGGATTTGTAGGCAAGTTACTACAGGATCTAGATGGCAACTGATGCTCATCTCCACAGGGGGTGGTCACACACACATGCAGAGACCCAGGCAGATACACCAACACATATATACACAGAAAGCCACTCACACACACAGATGGCAACTCTGTAAAGCTCATAAACCTGACAGTAACCTAATGAAGGAATTTATGCAAGGAAGATACAGTGCAAATCCTTACTGGCACACACACACACACACACACACACACACACACACACACACACACATGCATGTTGACTGTATATAGGACATCAGGACATCAGAAATCTGGTTGTGACCTAATTAATGAATTTGTAGAAACAGTGCAAACACTTACCAGCGTGCACATGCATTGGACAGTCCTTGCAACTGCTGGTGCTGCAGTTACTTGTTTTGCTTACTTTATTTATGTATGTATGTATGTATTTATGTATGTATGCATGTTTTACAGTCACTAACAGCCTCTTCTTAACAGCTGCTTTTAGTAAGGAGAAGGAAATAAAATGTCATTCTCTTTTTCATTCTCAATAAATGTGGCAAGAAGGCCATCCTTAGCAAGGATAATTAATATGGTGGCCATTTTTTAAGCCATGCTTCACAGCAATTTCTCTTTCCAGTCCATGCTTCAATGAATAATATGTTGTAAAGAAAGCATGGGCTTCTTTTATTGTGCTCAACCCAAGCATTAATACTCTGTTAACTTGTTCTCCAATATACTATAATTTCCATTTTTTTTTCATTTTCTACAAAACAAGATTATTACATATATCTACATATGTATACATGAGTCTATGTCAGAAGACTGAGTTTTCAGAAACTCGAAATTCATATGGTGGAGACCATATGATTGAGTTTACGAAAACTCGAACTTCAAAAAAAAAAAAAAACACAAATCTACTTTTTTTTACATTTTTGCAGGGGTCATGCCCCTTACACCTCCCATGTAGGGGCTGCACCCCCACCCCCTGCAGATTATATAAATACTCACACACATATATATTGGTTTTCAATGTGAATACTTTGACTTTTATCTTATAACAAAGAAATCTTTCATTGAAGCATTATTGTATTTTAACACTTTTTTCAACAAATGAATTTCAGCGCCAACCTGTGTTTATCTTTTAATATTATTTGGAATTGATGGCAGAAGAGTACTGTGTAAAAAAATAGCATGATTTTTCTTTCCTTTAGACATTTAAATAATATTTGTCAAGTGATAAAGAACCTAACACTGATAATGACAACATTATTAAATTACTTAATACTTTTTTTACAATTGTTATTAATACCTTTTTTAATTTCTCCAAATCTTTTGGGTTTCTAATACCATGATGGGAATGGACCCCATTCCTAAGTTAAAGTACGATTAAAGTTCATGAAATTAGTATTGTTTCACTCTTTGATGTCAGCCAAAAGTGCTCTTCACAGCATCCACAATGTGCCTGTAATTCGTACAGCTTTACGTGTATTGGTAGCGTATCTCAATATGATTGTAGACTCTTTTTTTATAAGACCCATTGCTCCAACTACTATCAGAACTATCTGGGTTTCCTTCTTCCACATTGCTCTAGTTTCTGTTTGCAGATCCTGATATTTTATAACTTTGTGTCTCTCTGTACGCAGAACACTGTAGTCACTGGGTGTGGTGATTTCAATGATCAATGCTACTTTCGTCTTCTTTTCTTGGACCACTATATCCAGTTTTCTAGCATCTATTTTTTTAACTGTTGGAAATGGATGATCCCATGTGATGTAGACTTCATCATTTCTGTGATGCTTTGTGGCTCATGTTTCCAGTGTTTTTCAGCCACTTCAGTACCATAATGTTTGCACAATCCCCAGTGCAACAGTCTCACCACATTATGCCTTTCAGTATACAGTCCTTCTGCCATTAGTAAGTCGCAACCAGCAACAAGGTATGCAACTGTTTCCAATTCTGTTTTATAAAACCTACATTTGTCTTTCTCCCACATGTTCAATGGACTTTGTAAACCAACATGTACATAGCCCATATCTTGTGCTACCAATATTAACCTTTCATCTCTTGGTTTGAATTTGCCTCTCCTTAACCATTCTGTCCCATTCAAACTCCCCACCTGATACTGTCCCTGGAACACAGCGCTTTGAGCCAGAAGCGAGAACCCAAGTAGGGCTCACCCCCCACCTCACTGGGTAAGTGAAAAAATGATGAGTAGTGGTATTTCACCAGTGGCTGAGGCCTCCACCTTATTCTACACCTCTCATGTCTCTTACAGTGCCAGACTAGAGTCAAGTTCAACAGGGTCTTCTTTCCCCACTGATTCTGCCAAGCCCATTCCCTTGGCTGAGGTTTCACTAGATGGTAGGTAGGGACAGTGGGGATCTCGGTTATCCATTCATGCATGTCACTAATTAGATGATGAGGCATTTTGCTACCTTTAGAGAGTCATAGTTACTCCCGCCCTTTACCCATGCGTCATTGAATTTCTTCACTGTGGCATTCAGAGCACTGGCAGAAATCACATCTCATTAACACCTGTCTCAGGCCTTCACAATGCTTTGTTTTAATTAAACAGTCAGATTTGCCCGGTCCGCCCCAGTTCTAAGTCAGCTGCTAACTGCAACTATATTTGATGTTAGCTATATGCAGTCATTTATGAACCTTAATATTTTAATATTTTTAGGCTGAAGAAAACCTGCAGAAACCTCACTGTTTGGCCTTGTCCACTTGTGCTATAGTACACAGACATCAATTTTAAACTATACCAGAACATTTTAAACCTTGGAGGCCTTCATCTGTGTGGTGTGGTTATGGTTAGTAACTAGGATGGTTAACCATTAGTCTTTGTTTATTATTAATATTAAATAAAAATTCTTTCAAAGTGGTCTCCACAACATAAACTCGCCACTCAACAATGGAGGCGAAGTACTGATTGTTTTTCTTCCAAACAGCAAATTAGTTAATGTAAAAAGCACATTCTGTAAACCAGCTGGAGAACTTTCCACTATTAAAGGTACAGCTTACAGGCAACTCCATTATTAAACGTCTGTTATGTTTGCTTGGAATGCCATTAACAGAAATAATGAACTTTGACTTTGCATTTAGATATTGAGATATACTTGCAATCTCAGAATCTTTTTATGAGATTTCCAAAACCATCTCAACAATTATATCTTGGATGGCAAAGTTCATCAAATATTTTGTGTGCGATATAGCACACTTGGATGCTTCTTCTGAGCTTCTTTTCATATCTTCAAACATACCTCTTAACCACTTAATAAAAGAATTCTGGGAAAATACAGAAATATTGGGGAGACAAAGGCCCAAAAATAGGGACAGATTTTAAATGATGCTCTAATGAACTTAGAAAACTTCTAGAATAAAAAGGCTATGCATTGTTTGAAGAATATTAAGTGTGAAACTCAAATGCTTGTCTTTACTTAATGTCTTCAGTCTTCAGTGATCTGCCAGAAAACTACAAATTCTATGAGGAACAATCTAAAACTATGAGGTAAAAATCTAGACTTTCTGCTAGAATTAGACAGTTGAGAAGTGTGCCTCCAAATTTTCCATTAAACTTATCCCAAGAAGTGTTCTGTAGAATGGACACAAATAACGTTTATGTGAAACATGAAAAGGAAACACCCCGATTTATTTTTTTAACTTCAGACTACATCTTTCTAATTCTTTCTCAGAACTGTGCTGTTCCTATTAATTAACTGAAGACCAGTAACTAAGCATTTTAATCCACACTCAAATTTATGGGTTGTCTGGAGTCTTAAACCCGTGAGACTTTGAAGAATGTGTGCTATTTTAGTATAGTAGTGTGGCATTATTCTCATTTAGTGAAGGATAATATAATTACTGCTAGGAGCATTTCTGCCCTACTCGATAATATGAAGCTGCTTATAACAAAAGTTTATTGCACTTTTCCTCCCCTTAATTAGTAGTGTAAGATTTTGCATTTATCTGTTTTTCTATGCAGTAAGTGCATATTTCCTACAAAACAACTCCCTCTACCATCTCTTTTATTGTTTTGGTCCATTTATGTTTGCAATTGTCCTTATATTTCAATGCACAAAGCCCATCTTCCCTTGTTTACACATTTAGTAAGGACTGTGCAAAGTACTTCTGTGGTTATGCTGTTTTACATTAAAGTAAGCAACATACAATTATTATATCTAGTCACCAGTGTTTGCATTTAAATAATTCTAGTTGTACTATGACTACCATTGTTAGACAATATGACTGCTATTTTCTATACCTTGAATTGGTTGCAATCTGATGGTACATAATTTGATGATTTATCCGTTTGTAGACAGATGTCGAATTCCTTCTATAATTTTGTCTGTACGTAATTGTTCAGTCAAGGTCATTGATTAACTGATCATACGCATTTCATACAGAGTTGTCTATGTTACACTGTACATTCTTATACTATCTTGCTTTTTACATGTTCATTTTACTCCTTCTCTTTACTTACTTTGTTCTTATTCTGGCCCGCTCTACCTTTATTATTTACTATCCTGATGCTTCCATCTTCATACTGCCCCTGTTGTGTGTAGTTTCCTTTCATTCTGCTGTTTCCTCATTCAGTTTGTTCCTTAACACTTTTTCTGGCATTTCTTCTATTTGCTCCCGTTTCCTCTGAGGTCTGAAAACTCTTTTGCACTTGAGGTTTGCTGTCACTGGAGTTTGCTCATTTCACTGTGAAAGCAAACACAGTCTTGTCTAAAGCTGTTCTCTTGCCATTTGGTGGACACCTCTGTTAAATAACAATACAAAGGCAGTTTCTGTGTCTGTTGTTAAAGGAATATTTTTGCTATGGCTGCCTTTATGCAGTGTGTCACTCTGTCCTTGGCTTCCATGTGTTCTTTGTTAGCTGACCACGGTGCTTCTCCAGTTAGAACTCTAGGTATGTATGACATATACTCTGGTAAATTGGTAGATTTACCACTATTGGTCATTTTCTTTAAATCCCCCAAATCTACAGACAGTGTCAGTGCTGTGGCATTTCCTAATCTTTGACCTGGTTCGATTTCACCTGGTTTCAGTACAAGTGCAGTATTACTTCATCTGCAATGCTATTGGTTCTAGAAGAATTTTAGTATTATTTATCTTTTCCCATGCTGGTGTTAGGCTGAACACTCAACATTTTTGTTTTATGCAATCCTTCCTATTTCTCACTTATTTTTACTACTGAGGTATCTGGGTGGTCTGTTGTGGATATAAGCGAATTGACTGGTTACTGCACAGCAACTAGCTAGTCAGCATCACTATGCTCTCACCCCCATCCCCAGTCACACCACTCAGTTAATTTACACCTAAACAAACCATACCCACATTCGCCTATTTATACTTCTCCACCATATTAATCAGATGGAATAACTCATCTCCTCCTATCTAATTTCTGAACTCTGGCCTACTACTTTCTGTGGCATATTGCTTGTCACCTCTACAGTACTTCATGCATCTACAGAGTGAATCCCTTATTTTCTCAACCCCTTTCAAGTCCTCTCATTATTTTGTTATATTAAAACAATTCAGAATAATGGATTCTCAATAATACTTTTACAGTGATAATACTTATCCCATTACCACATTTTTATAAAATTAATTCAGTTTCCACTACTAAGACACACTATTTTAAAGCGTATCATATCTGTCATTCAAATGCTTTCTGCTGTTTTTGTAAATATCATATTTTGTACAATTTTACTGTTCTCATTATGGACCTGCATCCAAGATCCAACTCGCTCCTTATTTTGAGACTCTGCCCATTTCATCATAATTTCTTTCCATTTTGATTTTCAGTCTTATGCTTGTGCTATGTATATAAGTCCTAGACGTGTAGCTCTAAAGTATCCCTTTAAATCTGGTAAGCCTAAGCCACCTTGTTCTGTAGGGAGAAATAGCCTAGCCCATTTAACTCTTACCCTCTTTTCCTTCCAAATAAATGTATTCAACTTTTTTAATTATGGCTCACAGCTTCTTCTCTGCTTTAAACATATACCTAACCTGTACATAATGTTAAAGAGACTATAAACATTTTTAAGACACACAACCAAAGCCTTCTTAACTTTTCTGGTAATGCCTCTTCTTATAATTCTTCTACCTATAATATTTTTTCATACATGTCAACCAACATCCATATCTCATTGTCTTGACCTCCATATCTTAAACTCTCCTCCATAACTAACCCATCATAACTTCCATAAATAATCTTTCCTCAGTGCATGCAGTTACATTATGCAGACACACTGCATTTCACTTTTAATATCTCACACACACACATACACACACACTCCAGATTATTGTGTAAACTGATTGATTTCCTCTATTGCTACTTTAGTGGATTACACCACTTAACCCTAGCCATGTGATAACAAACAGCTCCATTCTTCCCAAAACCCATTCTTAACCAACAATTTGCCCATATCAGCATATGTCTGTTAAGTAGTAGCTGTTATTAAAATAAGCTAGGATGAATAAATATATTATTTTATCAGCATTCCTCCAATATTTCAGCAATACCATCATGGGTAAAAGATGACACACTTAATCCACAGCATCATTTCCCTTGTTATAATTACACATTCAGTGCTGATTGTGTAATTAGGTAAAGCAGCAGAATTCCTTTTTCTTTACAAGAATAAATACAGGTTAAAGCTCAATCATCTTTATCTAATATTTCCCTAACTGGTTTATAGTCAAAAATCTACTCCACAAATCTCCCATATTAATTCTCACTCTAATTTATTTCCCAGTCCTGCCTCCCAAATAAATGTAAGAAAATCCTTACTGGACCACTTAATAACAAACTCTTATACCCTAATCATACTTATTTCCATCTTAATATCAGCTTTGAAGATCACTCTCATACAAAATTCCAAATAATAAACTCCCATCCAAACTAATTATTGTTTAAACTAAATTCATCAGAAATATCCAAATCCTGGAAAAAAACATGACACCATCAACTAGTTCTCAGTATTCAGTTGCATCAATCCTAATGTGGCTGTGTAACTCCTGACCAACATTTTCTTAAAACTCTAAGACTAACTTTTCTTAATTTTCTCAATAGTATACAACTAGGCCCAATGTCTGTATCAAAAGAGGTGCTAGTTCTTTTCAAAACTGGAGACAATACTTGGCAGGAATGGGAAAACACTTAACCCAGAAAAACAGAGAAAAGGTTATTAATTTAAGAAGTCTAGATAAGAAAGACATTATCATTGCAAACTTCTCTTTCTATAATCTCAACAAATATTAAGACAAGGCAAATCTAAAAAATTCCAGATATTAGTTAATCAGGTAATGGTTCATACTTCCAGCAATACTCACAATGCAGAAAACTCCAATAACTCATGATAATGTCCCTTCTTACTAAATGCCTTTGTTAAGGAATTCTGTCAATTACTTCAACACTTAAATTCACTTATTTGTCATACTCACAAAGCAATGAATCTCATATATACCTCAGTCCTACCATCAAATCTTAAGAAAATGAAACAAATGAAATCCCATTACACAGTCATCCAGATTCAGATCATGTCCTCACATGGTTTATCCAACATACCAAAAAGGATATGGTACCTCCTTTATACCCCCATTTTAATCTCTGTATTATAACTAATATAATAATCTTTGGAAGTAAATGTTTGCACATCCATGTCCCAAAATGTTCAAACCAATCTCTGCTTCACCAATTACCATTCAACCTGTTTTAGGAAAAATTTTAGAAAAACTTGTAAATAACTGCCCTCATATAATCAATAGTGTAGGACATTTTCCACCCATCCACATGGATTTTGGTCAGGAAGGACTAGTATGACAGTCATTTCTATCTTAATAGATGATATTTTCTAAGCCATCTAGCAGTAGTAGTTTTTATAGAAATTAACAAATCCATTGATCTAGATGATCAAAAAATACTGTCTAATGTTTTCTCTGCCACAGGCATTACTAGCAGTCCTCTGCAATGTTTCAGCATCTGCTTATTGATGCAGAGATTCCTCTGTGAAAAGAAACATGGAATTGCCCAGCTGTTTACCACTTTGGAAAGATGTCTTACTGGAATCAACTTTATTTTGTCTTTATTTCTCATTGCTTATCACCAGGCTACCAAATGAACTTCCCAAATTCCCTATTATATTTTATGCTGGCAACATATTGATATATAGGTCCAAACTATCCTTAAGAAAAGCAAAGTTCAAACCTTATAATGCTCTCCAATGAGCCACCTTAATAAGAATCTTCTTTGCAATAGTAAAACAAATATAGCCTTTTGTACCCAACAAAGATGTCTCCCAGGCCCTTTGTCATGGAAAGTCCTACACAATAGCAAAACCCTCTAGAATCAACATCCTACTTCCGGTGGGACTTTGATAAGACTGATGTTTAAATGTTCATTTTCAGGTTAATAAAACTAGAGTCAAAAGTAATAAACATCTTCTTGGCAAAGAACAATTCTCATTGTCACTTCCATGAAGAGAAGATTACTATTGGGAAGGAAATTAACTGTTCAGAACCAAATCATGGCCTCCAATAACAGCTGCCATTTCCTAGTGGAATATCACTATTCTTCAAACCATAAGTAATGAGGTTTGTAGACTCATTATCTTTTGTCCTTATACAGTGGTTTGCTTTCTCACACTAGCAAAAATAAAATGGCTACCAGTTCAAAAAGAGGCTACATTTATTGCCAGGATTTCTTGCCCTCATACTACAAAAATTAAATTTCTTTCCATTCTTTTCTTGTTGGCTAACCATTAAGATTTCTACATCCAAACTAAGATCCAGCTGTCTTGCAGGTCTAGCTCTTCAAAACCCACATATCGGTCCTTGCTGCACCTCGTATAGCTTTACCCCCATTGCACCTCAACTGTAGGAATCCTTTTCTACTTTTAGAAGGAAATATACTCACACCAAAATTAAGGGATTAACTTAAAAATTAATTTGAAAATGACTTCAAATGGTCAGGTTCACTTCTCCTACTGACACTTCAGTAAACTCATATTTCTAGCCATTGTTAATATTTTTTCAAATGCCTGATTACAAAGGTTATCATCAACCACTTCCTTCCTATTTTTTCCATGCCCACACTAAATAATACCTATTCCCTTCCCCAACATTGATGGATTCCTTATACGTTCTAACTTTAACCCATTCCACCATTATCCCAAGTTTTATCATCTACTCACATGATAAAATATTTTCGGTATATTTTATCCTAGTCTCTTGAAGACATTATAAAAATGTGTGTGTGTGTGTGTGTGTGTATATATATATATATATATACATATATATATTGATTTTAATATGTACACTATATTCATTACAATCATTATTCTTCCTCTTAGTTTTACAAGTTTACATCTGTTTCTACATTTCATCATTTATAGCTACTTACTTATTTCAAATTTGTGTTTAAAGCTGACCTGTAAGACACGTTTTGGCCATTTATTTTGTAACCTAGAATGACATAAAAATATTATTTTTGCATCAGTTACTACCCTGTTAACACATTAAATAAGTGAATAAGTAAATAAATGCCACTTGAATCAATGTACTACTGTCTAAAAATAAAACTTATAAGTGTGTTTGATTTCATACCTAACACACAAGACAAACTGAAACTGTTACATATTTTAGAAACTGCATATTTTAATTGTATACAGCAAAAAAATCTCTTTATTGTGTATTACTAGGTGTATTATTACACTTATTTACTCCATAGTTATATGCCTGCTTTTGGTCTTGACAATGACTGAAAATGATCCACTCATTATTCCACTTAATGACTTAAAAGCAAACAGTGACAAACAATCATGGTGTAAGTCTATACTGTAAGTAGTGTCTTTTTGCAGCTACCATGCAATGGCCAGTTCGGATTTGGTCAGTCTTGACAATGCCATTATAAGGCACAGTTCAGCTTATTCAGATTGTTTATCAAGTCTAGAACAATTGCAGCTGTATTACTATGCATCATTTTCTGCACAACTGAGTTACCTAGCCTTTTTAATGTTATGTGTGCAATGAAGTGATCTGTAAAGCAACACAAGCGTTCTATGTGTCTGAAATGAAGAGCAGGTTTTATCAATGGCAAAGCTTATATTCTGGCAACCAGATGAATGGCATGCCATTCTTTATTGATCCATAGCCTATTTTTCAGTCTGTTGAAAAGTGAAGAGTTATAGCAGTATTTTTTTCCAGTTGTCTTATAGCTGGTACTAGATAACATTTCCTCTTTCATAAGCACTGGATGCTTTTAACATGCTATTTTACACCATGTATGTACATTATTAAATGCTTAAAACTTGTTTATTAACAATTGCTAATGTGTCCAGTTAGACCAATAAATTGTATATATTGCTGTCATTAGCCAGTAAGAAAAATGACTGTCATATTAACTTTACCTATTTGATATTAAACAATGGAAGCCATGAGTAACTGGTCCTATAAAGAAAGCCACTTTTACTTGTTTACAAGTTTGTTCTTTTTGCACTTTAAGTTTTCTCAGAGCACCCTACTGTTAAAATAATATATATATATATATATATATATATATATATATACTCACACACACACACATATATATATATATATATATATATTTTTTTTTTTTAATTAGTAACAAAAGTCTACTAGGAACATATCCATAAGAAATGTATTCCTGTTCCTTATATTATTCTGATGAAGTTCTAATAATAGGACAAAAGTGCTTAATAAAATATTATTACTTGACAACATTTGGCTAGTGACTGCCTGACTCTAACATTATCTTTTCATTGGTTAATACTCATAATCCAAAAACTGCCATGATTGTCAGAGATTTCTGAACAGTAGTATGTTATCCTGGGTATATAGATTTTGGAGCAGTCTTTGCATACTTAACTTTTTTAAAACATATTTGAAGGAGTGTAACAGCCTATGTAAGATTTTACAACTACTTGTTTATTCATTCCTACAAAAGGCAAATGGTCCATAGAAGGCAGAAGACTAATAATTCTATCTCTATATAGTTTAAGAAAAGTAATTACTTACAAGAGGAAATGTAGTATTTTACTTAATATTCTTCTTCTTTCTCTTTTGGCTGTTCTTGTTAGGGGTCGCCACAGTGGATTATCTGTTTCCATTTCTTCCTGTCCTCTGCTTCTTGCTCTGTCACATCAAACATCTGCAAGTCTGCTCTCAACACATCCATAAACCTTATCTTAGGCCTTCATCTTTTCCTCTTACCTGGCAGCTCCATTCTTACAATCCTTTTCATAATATACCCAGCATACCTCCTCAGTACATGTCCAAACCAATGCAATCTTGTCTCTCTGGCTTTGTCTCCAAACCGTCCAACCTGAGCTGACCCTCTAATATACTCATTCCTAATTCTGTCCATCCTTCTCACACCCAGAGCAAATCTTAACATCTTTAACTCTGGCACATCCAGCTCTGACTCCTGCCTTTTTGTCAGTGCCACCATCTCCAACCCATATAACATAGCTGGTCTCACTACCCACTTGTAGACCTTCCCTTTCACTCTTACTGGTACCCATCTGTCACAAATCACTCCTGACGCTCTTCTCCTAGCACCCCACCCTGCCTGCACTCTCTTCTTCACCTCTCTCCCACACTCACCATTGCTCTGAGCTGTTGATCCCAAGTATTTAAACTCATCCACCTTCACCACCTCTACTCCCTGCATCCTCACCATTCCTCTATCCTCCCTCTCATTTACACACATATATTCTGTTTTAGCCCTGCTGACCTTCATTTCTCTCCTCTCTAGAGCACATCTCCACCTCTCCAGGGTCTCCTCAACCTGGTCCCTACTCTCACTACAGATCACAATATCATCTGCAAACATCATAGTCCATGGGTCCTCCTGTCTGATCTCGTCTGTCAACCTGTTATTTTACTTAATATTAAACACTGGCATTATTTAATAAAATAAGACTATTATCTAACTGTTAACTTCCTAAACACAGTTTCGCTGCAAAAATGGAAAAGGAGCAAAAAGACTAACTATATGCTTCTACAATTCATTCAGAGATTTAAAAAAAAATAAGAATTACTATGAAGATGAAGGTATCCATTTTAACTTCTTAATGCTTTTACATTTAAGCTACATGTGGAATAATAATTTGTCTGATGACTGATTTATCTACTCCACTGATTATGTTTTGAAACTTAAGACGGCATACATTTCTTTTTCTCTCTTCTACCATTTCTTGTTAATGTTTCTATTATTCTGCAAAACATATTATGCATTTGCACTTGTTAATCAATTTAAACAAACAAGTAAAAAAAAAATACTGAGGTCAGCAACAGCACAACCCTATTCTTGTAAAACCTTCAAAACACCAAAACCTACTACAGGAACACTTTTTTTTTTGAGTAGACAATGTAAAAACATAGATTTTAAGCAACAAGCACTTATCTTTACCCCTTTAAACAAACATATCATGTAATTTCAGTGACTCAGCTATACTTTTAACAGGACTTTCAAAGCGCAATGGGCCTGGAGCCATGTTGTTTAGTTTACAATTCAATCAACAAGCAAGCACACATAATGTTTATTTTGTGTAATACATCTGACATGCATTCCATGACCAACTCAGTAATTAAAAGATCAATGCAATAAAATGATGCACAGTTATAAGTTACTTTTCAACACGAAATATAATACCTTTCATGCTTGTTTATTAGTAAGCACTTCTAAACCAAAGTGTCACATGGTTTAGGACTAGTTCAGTACACATATTTACAAGGAGACATGATGACAGCAGATGACAAAAAGTATGGTGCCCAAGACAGGACCTGCAAAGTTGAAACTATCATAGTTTTAGAGGAAATTATTACAACGATTTACTGATCTTCCAACATTGAAAAATATTTATTTTGTTTTATATGTAAAGAAACAAAGCACAGATGACCAACATTCCATCAGAGAGTTTTTCCAAATGGTGTAAAAATAAAAAAATTAGGGGTGCATGCTTTCTAGACAAAGCTTTTCTGAACAAAGTGCAATGTCAGAATTCAAAGAAAATTTCTAAAAGTAGTAGAAATAAATGCCTTGAAATAATACAAAGAAGCATATGATAAAGCAAATAAGGCTGAGACATAAGAAAATATGTCATGTGTTCTGTGTTATATCATAATGCAAATGATTTTCTTGATTTTATATATATATATATATATATATATATATATATATATATATATATATATATATATATATATAAAGATATATTTTAGATGATAATACTAAAAATATAAACTGTGCTACTGTTCCATATAAACATTGTACTCCAGTAGAATTATTACCCTAAAACCCTTGTCCATTACTCCCCACCCTAACCCCATCCCCTCTTTTAACAACTCTGAAACTGTGATTGGTTTATTAAAAATAAACAACCATAAAAGCATCTGCATCATTTGCCTCTATATTCCCCCTGGTAACAATATCAGTACTCTTGAAGACATCCTCTC
The DNA here is from genome assembly GCF_019279795.1 of Protopterus annectens. Classification (NCBI taxonomy): domain Eukaryota; kingdom Metazoa; phylum Chordata; order Ceratodontiformes; family Protopteridae; genus Protopterus; species Protopterus annectens. Next base: position 314,402,034 of record NC_056750.1, on the reverse strand, counting down.
CTGGACCTCCTCCAATATTAACCTGGAAACCTTCATTATGGGTGATGTAAATATTGACTGGGGAAAAATAAATAACGCCAATCCCACTATAGCCATCAACCTATTCAAGTTCACTCAACTTACTAATTCCTTCACTCGACCCAACAAATCTAATCCCCCTGGCACAATACTTGACTGGATCCTAGTATCTCACCCAAATAAAATTATAAAATCAGGCGTCACCTCTGACCCACTAGAAGACCATTTCCCTGCCTTCGCCATTCGTGCTACCCCCTCCTCCCCACACTCTCACAACTACATTCATCCTTGTAACCTATCTAACTTTAACCCTACTTCCTTCTGTAACTCTCTTAAACTATCCAACTGGAACCTCCTAAAAACACTACCACTAGTAGCCGTAGACTACTTCAATTCTACATTTTTTAACTGTCCTCAACTCCCAAGCCCGTATTAGAACAAAAAGAATCAAAAATATTTACTCCCCCTGGCTCTCTAAAGACACTAAAAAGATAATACTTCAAAGAGATAAAACCTGGAAAGCCCACCTTAAACATAAGGATCCACAAACCTTCCTCATATATAAGCAGTTGAGAAACTTAGCCAAAAAGCAAATCATTAGGGATAAAAAGTCCTACTATATCCAACTACAAGAAAACAATGCAAGAAATCCTAAACAATTCTGGAATTCTATTAATTCCCTCCTTAGACCAGGTACAAAAAGCAACCCCTCCCCTGATACCAGCAAATCAGACCTCGAAGTAGCCTCCCTTTTCAATTCATTCTTTACCTCTTCTATCGCTGATCTAACTAAAACTTTCTCCAACAATAACCCTCCCACCCTCCCTGCTCAATCTTCAGTCCCTGCATCCCTTGCCCCCTCCTTTGAACTCAAACCTGTATCCACCAACCTTATAAAGAAGCTTCTCCAAAAACTAAAGCCTTGTTCAAGTGCCCCTGATAACATTCCATCTTCCTTCCTAAAAATGGACTCTATTGCCATACCCATCAGCATCCTAATAAATAGGTCTTTACTTGAATGCTATGTACCCAAACTATGGCGCTCTGCCTTCATTCTGCCTCTCCTCAAGGGTGGCAAAACTTGCTCTGTCTCCAACTTCCGTCCCATCGCCATCCTCTCCCCTATATCCAAAATTCTTGAAAAATGTATCCACCTGCAACTCTTGCCATTCCTTACCAAACACCAACTTCTCTCCCCTACCCAACACGGCTTCCGCCCTGGACATAGTACTACCACTGCCCTTCTCTCCTTCTTACACTCTGTCAACTCAGCACGTGACTCCGGTAACTTAGTCTCCTCTGTTCTTCTAGATTTATCCAAAGCCTTTGACACCATCTCTCATTCACTCCTTCTAAACCACCTCTCTAATCTCAACATCTGCCAAAAAACTCTCTCTTGGTTCTCCAGCTACCTATCAAACAGGTCCCAAGCTGTGAAATGGGGCCAAGCTACCTCTTCTTTCCTTCCTACCCCTACTGGTGTACCACAAGGTTCCATTCTAGGCCCATTACTATTTAATATCTTTATTAATGACTTCCATAAAGCTCTTCCCAACACCAAAGTTGTGCAATATGCCGATGATTCCACTTTAATCTGTTGTGCCCCAAATCTAGCAGAACTAAAGACCCAAACACAGATTGCCTTTTCTACCACAGAAAACTGGATGCTCCAAAATCATCTTGCCCTAAATGCAAACAAAACTAAGATCCTCCTTTTTACCCCATCTAAATCATCCTCTCTAGATAAGAACTCATTTAAAATTACCAGTCACAACACCTCCACCACTGAGATTGTCTCCTCCACCAAGCTTCTCGGCGTTATAATTGATGACCAACTAAAATTTAATGACCATATCCAACTAAACATAAAAAAAACTCACATAAAACTTGGACTACTGTATAGAAATAACCACTTCCTCTCTCCTCACACCAGACTTACGCTTGCCTCTATTTTCCTTCTTCCCTCCCTTCCTGTACGGCGCTCCCCTCCTCACTAATTTATCTTCTACACTTACCTCCAAATTGGAACAATGCTACAACAAAATCTCTAGATTTGCCACAAATGCCAAATCCTCCTCTCATCATTGCACCTCCCTCCACTCCTTAAACTGGTTGGAACTCCCCAATCACCTTGACTTTCTCCAAATCTCAACAGCCCACAAATTATTCTTCCACCCTTCAAACTGCCCTGCTCTTTCTAATATTCTACAGCCTTATACCCCCCTTAGATCACTTAGATCATCTCACCAAAACCTAATCACAATTCAAAAACCTAAACACCCCGCAGGTCAGCTGCTCTTATCCTTTACCCTAGCCAAAAAATGGAACTTTCTGCCTTCCTCACTTAGGACCTATATCAACCCAAATATCTTCAAAAAACAGCTTCATTCCTACCTCTACCAAAACAGGAAATGCAATTGCACTCCTCAGCCTTTACCTCTGAAGCTATCCTCCCACTTCTCTCCTGGCTAACCTCACTTACCTACCTAACCTCTTTAATATACTCAGCTTATATTCCTAATTAGTACATCCTGATTTCTTTCCTTCACCAGGATTTTCCCCTTGAATAATTGGGATTTTTTTCTTTTACTTCTCAGTCTCTGACTACTGTTATTTGTAATACAACAGTCTCTGAAACTTTTATTGTTACTTTTTATTCAAATTTTTATGTAATTTCGTTTATGAATTGTACGTAACTGTATGTAACTAAACACATGGAGCTTTTCTCCCCGGGCCTCCACTGAAAACGGGCCCCCAAGCCCAGTGGACCTTCCCGGTAATCAAACTGAAATAAATAAATAAAACAAAATCTTTGTTTTTTGCAGAATGTTAGCACAAACAAATGTTTATCCAAATGATCAAAATGGTTTGCCTTAAGAAAACACATGAGAATTCCCGTCTCAGCAATGTAAAAGTAACTTGCAAACACAAACAATATAAAGTGCTAATATAAAGACATTTTCTCCAGCATTAGCATGACAAATGACTGGAAGTGAATTAAGACAATCAGACCAGTAACCAAATACTGAGAGAGGAAGCTCAACAAAATGGTGTGAAGCACAGTTCTCGGGTACAGCAAACAATTCCTAGGGACAGCACTGGGCATAGGTTCAAAATCTCAACTCAGGAAGGCACTCTAAGGAAAGCACCTCTTGGTTAAAATAAAACCAACACATAGTCAGACATAAAAATACTTTTATTGTTAGAATACAAAAATCACAACTAAGCACTTTCATCCTTGTGAATCAGGGACTTATTCAGAGTGAGCCAATCATGTACAAATATTTAAAAGGGCCTCAACCAATCGTTGACCACCTAATAAAAACACTTAAATACAGTTCATCAGAAGTACGTAAAAAAAAGATGAGTATGAAAACAACAACATAGAAAATAAATGTAAAAATGGGAAAAAACATAAATATGATATTCTAGATAAGCCAAACACTATAAACAAATTCCAAAACATTAATTTCTAAAAAATGACTAGCCGCGGTGGTGCAGCAGTAGCGTTGTTGCCTCACAGCAAGAGGTTCTCCCGTTCGATTCTCGGCTGGAGCGCCCTCTGTGTGGAGTATGCATGTCCTCCCCGCGATCGAGTGGCGTTCGAATGTGTGTACCTCCGCTGAAGGTTGGGCGTCGAGCTGGCACCTCGGCACCTGTAAAAAAATCTACTGCCAATCATTAGCGAACCGGAGATCCGCTGTTGTGACCCCTAACCGGGAAAAGCCAAAAGAAGAAAAATAATATCTAAAAAAATGACTGGAAGTGATTAAGTAATAATGATTCATTAAGTGCACACTGATCATTTGTATTAAACCAAACAAAGCCTCTACAAAATATTTCTGTTTATTCAGATGTATTGTTTAGTATGACCAGAGAGCAGCTTACATCTGTGTGGCAGATATGAAAAAAATATAGAGTGGTTAGCTTCTCCATGGATGAAACTGCACTAATTTCTTCACTTTCTTATTTTTTAAACTTAACTGGCATCATTTAATGTGTAATTAACTGTGTAAGTGTATAAAAGAATAAATCAGAAGTCGTAAGAAATAAAATGACCTATAGCTTCTCAAAGATGAAAAAGTAATGTGTCAGCCCACACAATCATGGATTTTCCTTTGAGCACATTTGTGCTGGATAATAGAAACATGTGAGAATATTATTAAGACTGCAGTTCATGTACATTCTCAGGTGTTGCTAATAGTTTGCATTTTAACCAGTAGCTGAAAAGATTTTTAGTCTAATCGTACAATTTTTACAAGATGTATCAAAGCATTCTATTGATATAAGACTCTGGTCCTAATTTGCTTATTAATTTGATATATTAGGCACCACTGTACTGCAGTTACTTATAAGCATATGGGTCTTACTGTACAACTATTTATTAAATGAGTTGCATCATTTTATGCTCATAATCAAATCGATGAGTATGAGAAAAGGATTTAACCTAATGTGACATTCCATTTCTTAGTGGCAGCATAAGCCCAAAGTAAAAATATATAAATAGGGGGGTACAACAATCGAAGTTCTTCATACTGTGGGTGCATGGTACATGCCCCCTTGCAAAAATATTGTTTAACTTTTTTAAGTTAATGATTTTGAATGGTCATATTCACTTAGGACATGCTGTTTAACTTTGCAGTGATCAGCACTAGATTCATATTTAGCAGTGCTATTCAAAACATAACTCAGTGATAGCACCTAAATAAACAATGGCAACATCTATTTTTATGTAAGACAAGAAAATGTTCACAAACATGTTATCACTTTTTATGATATATATTATTCAAAATATAAAGCAATTATAACACCTAAAAACGTGAGACTAGCATCTATTTTCTTTTTGTGAAGAAAACTAATGCCCACCATATGACTGCACAAAATTAGTACCAGGAATGCTACATCGAGTTTGCTCATCATTCACTTTCCTTATTACTGTATTGTTTTACTTATCTTGCTCAGTATTTCTAAAACAGAAAACATTTTTGAAGATGTAATATATCTGACAGCTATAAAAACATTATGGTTATATGGCTCTGTAGTGGAGATAAGGCAAACATATGGTTTCAGAATTCACCTACAATTCCAAATGATGTATGCAGAAACATTAAATATAAACTTAAGTTAGGCTTATTTGTGCTATGCACTATAGAGTAATTTAAATGCATGAAGTACGTAAAGATAGTCACTTACAGCAAATAACCAGAAAATGTTCACAGTGAGATGGTTAAACAATGACATGTAAAAGACAGGCAATATAGATATTATATTATTTTGGCAATCAAAATGCATGGACAATTGACTGGTTGAGGCTAAGACATTTAAACAACACAGGACTGCATTGTCCTTGCTTCTTTCTTGTTTCCTTGTATTGTTGCTGCATTACCTTGCAATGAAAATGATCAGTACAAGTATGTCTATGAATGATTAATAATGTATAGTACTTACCATATCCTATAGTGGGTAAACCAAGATGTTTCATTCTATTTTTTACCAGTTCTGAGAGTTCTTGTCTCTCTGACCTCTTGTATAGGTTCAGTCTCTGTTGACCGATCCCCTCTGGTGTTTTAACTGGATGTTTGTTTCCTTTTCTACTTAATTTACGTGCCCACTGTATACTCTTGCGCCTCAGTAAGGGATGCTCTGATTGGTCACTTGAGGTGGAATTTCTATGGCTACTCTTTGGATTCCATGGATCCTTTACATCTCTGGTATCTTCAAAGTCTTCAACATTAATCGAGATTTGAGACTGAATACATAAGAAAAACTGATTACCTTAATTATGCAGGAAAAACACAAAATAAATGTATACCTATACAAATATGTTCATTGCTTCTAATCCTCAGTCTTCTAAATAAATGGTAATATATCCTGTGTAACACTATTCTAAAAAATCAGGTTATGTATGTGTTGCATTGCCTGAACCTCTTCTGCTGATGGGACAGTGCTGACTGTCATACTGGGAATGCCTCCCTTTTACTTACTGACAAATATCATGAGAATGTGTGCACAGTGGGATAGAATAAAAGCCACAGTATTATATATATATATATATATATATATATATATATATTAATTAAACATACATTTAGAGTGGAATGAGACTGCAAAGCTCATTTTTTCTGCTAATTCTGAGATAAATAAGAAAGACATACTAACTAACAACCTAACAAAACAAGATGGAATTACAAACCGGATTAACATGTTAGCATCTTAAAATTAATCTCCATCACTTTAAAACACCACAGTGTGTTTTTTTTTTTGCATTCAAATTAATGCAGTTCAAATTAACTATTCATTTATATAGCATCATATTCTATCTAAATCTGTCCTCAAATCTGGGGAACTAATAATAGATATTCCAACCAGTTTAAATATACTGGCACTTTTTGCATTTGTCACATTAACCTGTTTATTAGGGATGCCTAAAATTTGTTATATTATACAAATCACTGTGAAAAGGTACACTACAAGAAATGAGTACTGTATCAAAAGCTTTTCTAACTGGCATGATGGTAAGGATATTTTCATATTGCCTGTGACCAGAATTAAGTAATGAACCTGATCAAAGGAAGACATATCTGGGATTCATATGACAAAATGACTGTAGACCTGATCTGCTATCTGTGATCGAATTTTAGGATATGCAGAGGCTGCACAAATCCTGGTGAAAGGCAGACACTCTGTGGGGCATAGGATTCTATAAAAATTTATGGTGGGCGTCGTCTGACAGATGTGAAGAATGCTGTCGATAGTAGCATGTGCACTGTGTATGCATACAGTGTCGTTTTACATAATGCTTCCTTGGTTACCAAGTCCACAAACAGATAGAAACCCACAATGCCTAGATCCTGACTTGTGCTCTCCAAAACCCACCAGTGGTACCTTGTTCACTTTACCTTAGTGGAAACAGCCACTCAGGATTTGCTTCCTGAGAAGCTGGGAGTTTGTTGAATGAATTAATATTTCCAGGATTAGCCAGCATGGGACTACAGGATTAATGGGTGGCACAGGGATGTAAGAGGGCAAGGATGCATGAACGTCATTGGGGTTTACATTGAACCAAGGCAGATCACAGAAATGTATTCTATGTAAATGTATTTCCTGTTAAAAATCACCTCTTTTTGGTTCCGCATTCATCCTCAAGATCCCTACAGAATCAGCTTTCATGTCTTTTATTTTCCAAATGCTTAGAAGTCACACTGGCTTCATTCCTCTTTTGGATATTTTCTGAATGATTTCAAACACACTGTTAAGATTACTGTTTCTTGCCTTTTATTATAAGTAGCACGTTACTTGCAGAACATAAAAAGCCTATAGACCATCAAATGATTTGGTAGGGATAATTCCTAGGTAAAGCACATGCACACATTTTATACATAAATACAAATATAAACACACACAGACATATATTTGCTCTGCTTTTTATTTTCTATCTTTAATCTGAGCTCATGTTTTTCAGCTGCACCCACCAACTTTCTATATTTCTGCTATCCTCTTATGGTTCTACCACCACTTAATCTTTTGAAAATCTCATACCATTACTGGATTTTGTAAGATAAGTGGCATTTAAAAAGCATCAGTAAATTGGTGAAGATGGCATACATGTTTTCTTACACCTTTCCTCCTGTAAACTAGTTGCAAGTGTTCAAACTGTCTAGTAGATATTTTATATTTATGCTTAGATGTGCATATCCTCCTGGGTGTTCTGCTGCAATCAGCTGATATTTCATGGCTTCTGTGTAACAGCATCTGCTTGCAACTACCAGAAATGATGTGCATGTCCCACAGATTAGAATAGGCTGGGTTCTCACAAAATCCTACTTGCCAAAGCTGAGTCACTGGCAATGTAGGTTGGCACCCTCTTGGTACATCAGTAGTTCAGTTTTAAATTGCTGAATCTCACACTCCTTGATAGAACTCTAAAATTAAGTCCACCTCAGAAGGGGAGGTCACTGGGGGTTGATGGTGGGGGGTGGCAATGTCAGTACAGGTTGGTATCTAGCGCAGGTACCAACAGTTCAGTTTAGGTTACTAACCCAACCTTTCCTCTGACATCAAATCTGGGTCAGAAGGTGCTTAGACAGACTCCCTGCTCCTATTCCATCTTTACAAGTCTGAGAAACACATGTATAGTGTACAATGTGCTTGAAACTGCAAAACAACCTTGTGTTAATATTTGACACTACAAAACAGTGCATGTAAGGCTTTGGGAACATAATGTGTTAAGTGTTACATTACTCTGACTACAGAATGGACAACATAGAAAGTTGTACAAGCAGAAACAGCAATTTCATCAGTTTAAATTTTACCTACTGCCCTGTTATTCATGTTTTGCACTATTGGCCATTGCGATTTAAAGATTTATATTTATCTAGGCTGGCAGCAGCTGGGAATGATATATTCAAAAGTCTACCATTTTATAAATTTATACGCCAACAGTTCATCCTCCTGCATAATACTTACCCGGCTTTTAAGAGGCTAACTGTTAGGGGTAAATTAACATCACCCACTTGTACATTATGTGATAATGGTGTAGTAGCAGATGTGTTCCATATTTTTGGAATGTAAATCAATTCAACCATTATGGTTTTTCCTACTAGACAACTTCAACAAGCGATTGAATGAAAAATGACTGTATGCCATATAACTTTATCCTTAGTAAACGTAATTCATATTACTTAACCGAGGTATATGTAACAATCTTGGGCACAAAGATCTTTCTGTTCTTCTCAATACCCACATCATTCAAGTAGTAATTTAGACCCTTATGCACCCTGTGAACAGTCTTTAATATATTCCTGCATCGTCTGCAAATTTTTTCTCTTAAATTGTGTCACTCTGTTACTAAACAAGTTCTCTCTTCATGAAAATATTCAAATACATTTTTGTGAGTCACAGTTTATTTCCTTGATATAAGCAACAATCTTAATAAAGCTAGTTATGTCAGTGTTTGCCTTTACATTTTCTGCCTGTACCCAAATGTAGTAATATTATCACCTGAATGCCAGTCATACAACTCCTGATACTGGACTTCTTATGCTGTACTTCACGCCTGTAATTGCTTACTGAATTAAATGACAGTGGGTGTTATTCCAAGGTTTTACTTGTTATACTAGATGTGTTGTTTTACAGTCATTTGTAGTATGATGTGGCAAAGGATGGCAAGAAGATATATTTAATTCACATTGATATATACAATGTTTTATGTAGGCTTTGATCACTTGTTTGATTTTTTTAACTATGTTCTGTCGCTTGACAGATAAATAATATATGTCTATTAAAAAATCACAGTATTTTCCCCTGAAGTTTAGGATAATATTTTTATTTATGTTGAAAATAATACTGTTGTTGGTGCCCCACAACTGTACAGTGAATAGACACCCCAAAACACACACACACACACAGCACTACCGCAGATGTGGTGCGGGTAATAGTGCTTTCTATCATGTAGTCATCTGTGTCTTTTCTCACTTACAACTGATCACCAACTTTACTGTGAAAATAAGATACCAAGTGGTAAAAGTTCAGAAATGAAACCTATGATACTCCACTGGCCATGCTTGCCTTGTCTTAGAGCATTCCTCTTTGCTCTCTTTAGTCTATTAAGTAACATGGGTCTCATCTAATTAGTTTTATAGCAGTCTTGTCCAATATACCTCCATGTGCGATTTAACAAACTATGTTGCGTGAAGTGTTAGATCTTTAGTAGTTACTTATTTTAGGAATAGGTGAGCACTATACTAGCTGCCTTAGTAAGCCATTTTAAGCCAATCCAGTTTCTGTTAGTGAGAATCAAACCTTGTACCTTTTATCTGTAAGGTAAACACCTGAAGCATTATGCCAACTCCCAGTGCTAAAATTAGGTTCATAGGTAATTACTAGGCTAATGACCAGAGAGACCCTTTTTAAGCCTAGCCATGCCTCACAAAGGTGAGGATCAAATCCTGTACACTGTGTCGGTAAAGGTAAACAATTTAACCATTATGTTAATCCCCAAACCCCAACAATAGCAGTTCCAGTTTAGTTTCATGAGGTAAGTATTGACTAGCTATTCTTCTAGGCCATTTTAAGCCTAGCCAATTTCCCTTAGTAAGAGTGAAATGTTGTACCTTTTGTCTGTGAGGTAAATAAACACTTTAGTATGCTAATCCCAAACATAGGTAGAACGTTTAGAAAGTAACATATTCTCTCTACAAATTCATACTGATCTTGATGCAGGAGCAAAAAATGTCCCATTTCTTATTGTAAATGATCCATGATAATCTTTCCATTAAATATCCATGTCAAATGGACTGGTCATCAATTATCTAGATCCAAACGAGGCCCATTTACTGAACAGGAACTGTCTGTGTTTGTTGCCACATTTCTGCTGCATATCCATCTTAAACTGGGATGTTGAAAAAAAAAACTATAAGAGTCCGAGAAAGTTATTACTAATGTTGTATTATGAGCTCCCTTGGTGTGCATTTGGGTTTTGTAGAGAGAGCATTTTCATTACACTCAGGGCTATTTAAAATCATCTTCTGTGATAAGTGGTATATTATCTACCATTTTTATACTTTCATTGGCTTGAGTAGCATTATCCTAGGGTGATACTTCTTACTATCCACAAACTTAGCAATGAAGTGTCTGAATATTTCCTAAGATGTACTGTGAGTGGTAATTTAATCCAAGTTTCTGAAGTCATTAACTACATAATCTGTTGCAATTTTTTTCACATTATGTTTATTTTACCAGCATATTACAGGATGATTTTTAGCTTGGTCATCATGAAGTAGAAGCACAAATTCTCAAACATATTTAGTTCAGACCTGAGTTAGTATGCCAAGCACAGGAACTTTATAGGCTACAGAGAATAAAGACATTTTCTATAACATATTTGATTAATTCAAATTTTCCAATGTTTCTGTTTTCTTTCTTGAGAATCTTTGAACTTTCTTGATTTGTGTTGGGTGGCTAGTTTTCATGCTGCAGAATTTACTATTGCATTTTACTGTTGGCCAAATCAATTATGTATGTGTGTGACAATGACTTTCTGTAATTTACCGTTGAACAGAAAGTATGCTACAGAGAAGGTTTTTCAGATTTTGATTACAACACACTAATCAGAAATGTATTCACAGTGAATTTTAGGCATGTAATTTTATTGCCTGCCTTTAGTATTTCCCCATTAAGTTTGTATTCAAAACATATACCTTTTTCACAGTCTTGAAGATTCCCTATTGCTTTCCTATAACGTAGTTATTTTATTTATTTATTTTATTGCATTTGTTTCCTGGGAAAGTCTACTGGGCCTAAAACAGTCCATTTTCAGTGTTTGCCCGGAGAGAAAAGCTCTGACAAGAACATAGATACAGACAAAAATTAAACATTAATTGCTACGGAAGTAGAAATGGTGATACATGTAGTGATTACAGTAATATATACAGAATATATACATAAAAGCAGGAATTTAGTTGGTTTGATTACAGTAATATATATATATATATATATATATATATATAAGCAGGAATTTAGCTGGATGCCAGATGAATTCAATCAGAGCGGTATAAACAGAGCTATATTAATCAGCATTATAGTACCAGTATCAACAAGTGATGAAGAAAAAATAAATAATGAGAAAGTATCATCAGTAGCAAAAAGCACAGGAGTTCAGTTATAATATAAGGAGAAGGAAGAGGTTAGGTTATAGAGCAGGTACGTAGCCAGGAAGAGTTGAAATGATTTTTCAGTATTTGTTTGAAGTTGGTGGTGCTGCCTGTGTTTCTTATAGAAGATGGAAGTGAGTTCCATAGTTTAGCAACGGTGAAGGAGTAGAGGAGTTGGCCAGCAGGTAAAAGGGGCTTTTCTACTTTTAGAAGTAAATGATTTTCAGATCTTAGTTGCCTGCTGGGTTGGTATTTGGCAAATAGAGTCGAGAGAGCAAGACACTCTGTGGGTCTGTAGATTATTTTGTGTGCTGTAGTTATTTGGATGAATGAGAGATGGTGGGGGAGTTAAAGCCAACTTAATTGTTTTAGTAAGTTACAGTGATGGGAAGAGAAATTGGCCTTGGTTCTAAATTTGGCTATTCAGTTTGGTTATTCAGCCCATCCGGATATTTTTCATCCATTGTTGAAGGTAATATCTTTCCCAATTTGCATTGGACATAGGGAAAGAAACAATATGAAATACACACACTGACACACACACACACATACACACACACACACACACACACACACACACACACACACACACACACACACACACACACACACACAAACACACACACAGTTTCTATCTCTTAGTCATTTACTCACTCGTACACAGTAAGAGAACCCACAGGCAAAATGTATGGGATACAGGAAACTGCACCCCCCCTCAGGAAAAAACCCACACAGACACATGAAAGGTAGAGTCCACAAATACCTCATCCCACTTGACAACTGAAGTGTAGAGCCAAGCTTTGACAGGCTGAACACTAAATACTTTGACTATGCTAGCCAAGTAAATTAAGCCATTTTAAAAATGTTGCTAAATCTTTTAGAGAATATTTTGCATATATCTTTGGAGTCAGGAACTATGATGTCTTTTAATAATATATCACACAGTCCTGATTTTCACACCATTTTTTTCTGATGTTCTTAAAGACCAAGATCACTGTATCAATGGGCCCAGATGATATCCCAGGATGCCTTCTAACCGGCATGAAACATGACCTATTAGGGCCTCTGGAATTACTATTTAACTGTAGCCTCCAAACAGACTTTGTGCCTCATGAATGGAGAAAGGCAGTAATCAACCCCCTGCACAAAGGTGGGCCATCTACAGACCCTGGAAACTACAGGCCCATAAGTCTCACTAGTCGTATATGTAAAGCCATGGAAAGAATTATCATGGAGATGATCAATAGAAATATAGTAAACCTCCAGACACTGGACCCAACCCAGTTTGGATTCATCAAGGGCAGAGCATGCCTACTCAACCTGGTGGACTTCTTTGATAAGGTCACCAAAGCAATGGATGAGGGCAAAAATCATTCACACTGCCTACCTTAACCTGGCCAAGGCATTTGACACAATACCCCACCTGGGTATTGTTGACAAACTGAATAGGTTAGGTGCAGATCTGTATGTCACCCAGTGGATAGCCAACTGGCTCATAGACAGGACCCAGGAAGTTAGAATTGGGAAGTCCACCACTACAAAAAGGCCAGTCACAAGTAGTGTCACTCAGGGGTCAATCCTTGGACTGCTCCTTTTTGGCATTTATTTCTCAGAAGTCAAGTCTAATATCATTGGTCTCTGGCTGACTAAAGTTGCAGATGATTGCAAATTAGGAGCTGTCATTAAATCTCACACTGACACAAATGTTCTCTAGGAGGGGCTGACACAGACAAGCAACTGGTGTCAGAGTCATGGACTAAAACTAAATGCCAAGAAATGCATAATAGTATCATTTGGGATCCATCCCTGATAACTATCATACTGACAATGCATCCCTTAGAGTTGACCCAGTAGTCTGGGACTTAGGGACACACATGGATAGTCATCTAGCCTTTGATCATCACGTGTATACAGTGGTGAGGAAATCATTCTATGTTGCACAACTTATAAACAAAAGTATGGCATCTAAGCCCGAGGAAGTCATTGTTCCACTGTATTCGGCATTCATCAGACCTATCATTGAGAACAATGCCCCCTTTGGTATGTACCTAACCAGGCATATCCAACAACTGAACATCCACAGAGGTTCATCACTAAAAGAATACAGGGCATAAGTAATATGTCCTGTGGAGACCGCCTCAAGGCCCTATCCCTGTATTCAGTCTCCTACAGGCTTTTGAGGGGAGATAGATCTATGCCTAGCATACAGGACGCTGCCAGACCCCACTCTGATGGGCCTCCTGCATATCCACAAAACAAACAGTACCAGAATTACCTGTTCTAAGGACTTAAACCTTGCTTGTGATATAAACAGGACCTGGTGGAAAGACAGGCATGTATCCCAGAGACTACCCCATCTATGGGAGGTTGGTGTAATGGTTAAGGTGTTTACCTTACAGACAAAAGGTGCAGGGTTTGATTCTTACATGGGGTAATTGGCTAGGCTTAAAATGGCTCAAAAGGGCAGTTAGCCTAGTAAAAATCTATGAATCTATGAAAATCCATGTGAAGCAAAGTTCCTCCCTAACCCAATTCAAGTGCAACTTGGACAATTGGATGGAAAACCAGAAATTCATTCCTAGTTTGGCACCTATGTCTCTAATGGACAGAGGTAACCTGTAAATGGTTTATCTCCCAGGCCCATGCTTACACTTATGAAGAGTATCAGAACTTGTCAGAGATTTGAGATGTATGGTTAGGCTTAAAAAGGTGCTTGTGGTTGTTAGCCTAGTAAACACCTATGAACCTATAAGCATTTTGTGGTGGGGCCAAGTCCTCATACAATCCAGGTGAGGAAGGTGCAGAAGGCTTGTACTACTTACACATAGTAACCCCAAGGTCACACACAAAGGAAAACAATAATTAATGTTTAAGAGTAACCATTTTCTTTCTATATACTTACATGATGTCCAAGTCAGTAATCTGACAATTAAAAAGCATTGCTTGGCGAGTGTGAAAAAGTTGGACCTGATGACTTCCCATTCACAGATTGGCTCCGTGATTAGGTGTCCTGTCCCTTTTTAAGCAGCTTTGTAGGTATACAGCTTATTATCTGCCTCAGGTTTAACTTATATTCGGCAAATTTCAGAATACAAAATGTTTTGCCACACTATGTAGCTTACTGAGAGCTATACGTTTAACTAATGTTTTGGAAATCTCAGAGTAGAAAACATTTTGCCTAAAAAGGTAATTTTTTTAAATATCTACCATACAAAAATAATTCTCCCTAAAACTAGAAAGGCTTTGAATTTGAAGCTGCTGATGTTCAGTGACAGTTTCTGTTATTAGAAACACCTATACATCATTCATCTCAAACCAAAGTAAAATGTTCTTTGCTGTTTTTTTGGGGGGGGGGGTGAATATTTTGATTTAGAACTACTATAGTTCATTCTTTTTATCTAAAGCTTAAATCCTTCTATAACAACAAACAGATACAAGTATTTCCCTGTAAACAGTATATATCTGAATTTTTTTCTGTCTTTGCCAGCATGGTTCTTTTCCTGAAAAAGTATTAACGTACTTCCCCATAAAAGAAAACTAAAAGATGTCTTTTAGTCAATAATAGAAATTACTAAGTAAATCACTTTTATATGAGCAAAGCCCCCACATGCAAGAGAAATCCCTTGTACTCCATTTAATTATGTATACGTTTGTGATTGCCAAATAAGAAAAACTGCAAGTCTGGTGTAATAATTTTGCAATTTTGCAAAATGCTGTTTCACTGAGTTTCACAGAGGATATGGTCAGTGAAAAAAAAAAACTTGTTGATAAAACATATGATTACCAGGAACCCTGCTGAATGATACCATAAACAGTTATATAATACATTACATGCACTTGTCTGTATTATGTATTTTCTTTGTATTTTCCTAAAATTGTACCATAATTGAAAACATGCTTTAATGTCAGGGATTTGAGTCCACTGACAAAAAACTCTGTGGATTGCTTCACTTATCCAGCAAAACTATACATACATGCATAATTAAATAGACAACTTAATGAATAACTATGTGGGTTTTCTCAGTTACTAATATTTAAATCAGTAATAAAAGAAGTCCACAACATTATTCAGGCCAACTAATTAGTAAAATAGTAAGCTGTACCTGCTAATTCTAAACCGTACTATAGATACCTCATAGACCGGAATACAATTAATTATTCCATCTCTCAGACTCCTGACATTTCATATATATATATATATACTCGTGTGATAACATTTTTAGAACATCAAAATAAATTATTAAAATAAAAACATTTATTTTTAAACATATCTGATATAATTATAATTATTTATTCAGGGCAGGATTTAAAGAGCAATCTCACTGAAAGGCCCATGAAGCACATTTCAGTGTTGTCTGCATTTCCCACGTGGTATTACATAGCAGGGTAATTCATACTCACCTGTGTTCTAATGTCTTGTGACTGAAAAGAGAAGCAGAAATTCAATGAAAGGATAGTTAGTATTCAAATGTTTTCTCTTGATGTTTACCTCTAAAACATTTTGTTCTACGTACAGATATCATGATGCATTAATATGACTATTTACTCTTATAAACTAGCAAACTAAGGTCATCGTGAAGTCTTAAGAGTTAACATATTATAACAAGTCCTGTTTTCAGTCATTTATTACTTGATTATATTCCTCATAGCTGTCTTTGACAATTATATATACACAAGCAAGTTGCCAAAAGGTAGAAAAAACTTTATGAATAAAAAATCTTTTACATGCATTCTCACAAATATAATGGATTAAACTGATGTTCTCGATACATTCTGTATTATTAAGCAGTGGTAACCAGAATAAATCATTCACAGGAAAGTTGTTTTTTTTTTTTTTTTGTAAATGTGTCACAAACATACTCACACATGACTGCACTAAAGAGTGTTTTCTACTAACTAACTATAAACTGAGATAAAATCAACCTTATTATGACTGATTTCTTTAAACAGAACTGTATTTCAAAACCTCATCTGGGTAAAGGCTGAAATGGTGTTGGAATGTTGGTGCTGGCATTTAGGGTATGTGTAGATCAAGGAATGCAAAGCAGAACAGTCAGGAATTAGAACGCCAGAGATTAATTACTGTAATGGATAATCACACATGGGAATATTTACTAAAGGCAGCAATGGACAGGGCAACAGTGTAAACTAGCAGTGTTAGGATGCAAAGTTACTTAGAGTGCATGAAGCAGATAAGGAGCTCATGGCTATTCTAACTTACCTCATTTTAATTGATTTTTGGCTTCTTCTCACACTGGTTTGTTTTTTAATGCTGTGGTGGGACTAGACATGTTCATTTAATTTAGGGCTTGATGAAGTTCACCGAGGTCCTTATTAACGCAGACATTGATATTTATATGCCAAAGACCTTCTCCTCAAAACCTGCAATGTTCTCAGAAATGTTTCCTTTTGTTCTTCCGTGGTGAAATACTGATACACCATTAACCACACTTAAACATTCTTTTCATTAGTCAATCGATCATTTGCTCTGAACTTTCTGGGTGTTTTCATTTTGCATTGTTGTAGTTTCAACTTGTATGCCCTGAAATGTCATGATTTTATTTACCTACTGTTTATTAAATGATCTCCCATACTGAACACACTGTGTTTCTTACTATATTCCTTCGAGGGTCTATACTGTTCTTTCCCACACGTTTTGTATCATGCAACAATTTCTATTCTTACCACTTCCCAAGGCAGCTTTGTTTTGTACATCCCCAAGTTAATAATAATCACATTTGTTAACATCTGATACTGATTTTTTGAATCCTTTTTTCAGAAACTGATTTTTTGGCATTTCAGTACTTCATATACAAATTTTAGGTACATGGATGAAAGATTATCGGATTTCTCTCTTTTCTGCATTTCCTTAAAGAAATACAACTCTAACGTTTTGATTCTTTCTTCATAATCCCTTTAATTCATCTGTTAACACAATTTTAGTTTGCTGCCTTTGCACTATGTCTGCATATGGTACCTTTTAAGAAAGAACCATTAGAATGTTAATTTTTAAAGTGGTTCTTTCATCAGTGCCCTATAGGAGGCACTTTCTCTTTTTTTCTGCAGTTAAGTCTTCCAAGATAACCAACACACTTATACTATTTTTCAGTACTTATTATACTACTGGAGTACTTTCAGGTGACTGTAAATGTTATTCTTTATGTCCATATTAATGGTACCCCCACCCCATTTCATCTACAATACCTTGAAAATGCACTGCAAGTGCTTATTTATACTCCTGTTAAACATGGATTAACTTTTTAAACTTTCACTTTTTCAATTTGCTTACCAAATAGCAGATTTGATGTGATTTTTTCATACAAATATATTTTTTTCATCTAGAATTGCTGCATTATAATTAATAAAGGAAATGAAAAGGAATGGACTAAGAACACATCTCTGTGGTACACTTCTTTTCATTTTAAAATTTATATTCACTTCCATTTATAACTTTGGGACCTCTCAAAGGTTAGCCAGTATTTCTGCTTACTTATAATACCTGCAGGGGAAACAAGTGGGTCCAGATAATTATGTGATGGATGTGTGTGTATGTGTGTGTGTGTGTGTGTGGGGGGGGGGGTACCAAAAATTCACTGAGCTCAGCCTTGATAGCTTGTTATAATATGAAACTTGATTCAGTAAACTTGCTTTCACAAAATATACCCAAGTCCAACCACATCCATTCTCAAGTCCTTAGGAAAACCAATTCTTTCTAGTTGCTGGATTAATTTATCAACAACATTTTGGGTGTCTCTTCCCTGAGAAACTTATCTCCGCTTATCTCCACTTTTCCTCACTGTGATATCTTGTCTAATTACAATTAAGTTAGATTTTATGTTTCGTCTCCTGCAAAACACGTCTGTTTTCCTCCTTTTAAGTGTGTGTGTGTCAAGTATCTTTGTCTTTTTCTTCTGTTTTGTGATAGTATCACAGACATAGTACAGTTCTTAGAATATCCTCACCATAACAGTAAACGCTTTAATAGACTATCATTGCTACATAAGTCACAATATGGACAGGAATTAGCCATAGGTAGACATCAGTCACCTGCCTGATTTCTTTCAGCAAATGGATGTCCTTGTAACTGCAGTACATTGTGTTAGCCATTAGGGGGAGACTAGGGTTAATGAGAGTCTGAACAGACAGACAAGAAAGAGTACTGCACCAACAAATGTTATAGGGCAGAAATAAACGACAGAAAAAAAAGCATCATAAAAAATGGACAAATTGGAAATCAATGAAAATATTACAGCTCTAAATATAAACTTAAGAAGAAACAGCAGCCCATGATTAAAAAGGAGTAGCACACAAGGTTAGTGAAATAACACATAATGATTGTAAGACACAACAAACAATACTGCAGCTACAGTGGAACGTGGTTAACTATATACGATATGAGATCCATAAGATATGATTGATCAGAAGCATAGTGAATGGTACCCTCTGCTGCAATACTGATCCTGTTTCAGACATCACTCTGATAACTTGTCCAATGTTCCTCATAAGGATCAGAATTAGCTAGTTGTCTTTACATACTTTAAAATCTTGTCTGTCAACTTTGTTACTAATATTATAAATGACAAGAAACTATCTTAACTTGCAACATTTACTGTATATACTGTTGATAATCAATATCTTGTTATTGTATTAAAGCCAACAACCTATAATGTTGTTTACCACTGCTGCAACTTTGTATCTCTATTTATCATGTACATGATGTGGAGCTTTTCTCCTCGGGCATCTGCTGAAAAAGGACCTGCGTCCATTCGGAATTTCCTGGCAAACAAATGTAAATAAATACATTAGGTTCATAGGTTCATAGGTTCATACTAGGCTATCTGCCTGAGGGCATTTACAAGCCTAGCCCATAGTTTTGTGGCTTACGCCACCCCTTTAGTATGGGGAACTATACCCATTATTTTGCTGTGCCTCTGTTGAGCAGTGACACTGAGGTAATCCCTGGGGTATATCTGCGATCTCCCATCCATTGGTCAAGATTTCTCTTGAACAAGGCCAGCGAGGTGCTCTGCCTCACATATACCGGGATTTTATTCCACAGCATAGGGAGTCTTTGGGTGATGAATCTATCCCTCCAGCACGTCCTATTAATAGCCGTGTCGAGGTTTAAGTCTCCCGCCCTTGTGACTCTGACGGATCTAGATTTTTTGAGGTGAAGCATATTCATCAAATCTGGGTTTGACATGGCCTTGTATGTTAGGCAAAGGTCACCTCTGAGCAAGCGGTAAGTGACTGAATAGAGCTGGAGTTCTTTCAGTCGGGCAGCATAGGACAGATGTTTGAGACCCTTTATCCTTTTGGTGAGGAACTTTTGTGGCCTCTCCAGCTGCTGCAAGTGTCGGGTCAGATACATTCCGAATGGGGCATTGTACTCAATCATTGGTCTGATGAGTGATGAGTATAGGGAGACAATGACCTCCCTTGATCTAGATGAGAATCCCTTCATGATAAGGTGGGCAACGTAGAAGGTCTTCCTAACTACTTTAGCTACATGGGTGTCGAATGACAGACTACTATCAACCTGGGTCCCCAGGTCCCTGATAACTTCTTCTGTGCTCAGTGGATTGCCACCTATTTGGTAGCTAGGGGTAACCTTGTTTTTCGAAGGGTATGACTATGCATTTCTTGGCATTTAACTTTAGGCCATGGCTCTGGCACCAGTTATCCGTTTCTGTGAGACCCTTCTGAAGGATATCTGTGTCAGATGTGTTTTCTACTATGGCCCAGTTTGCAGTCATCTGCAAACTTTGTCAGCCATAACCCTCCTGTGTTTGCTTGTACTGGAAAAGTAGATGCCAAACAAGAGTGGGCCCAGGACTGAGCCCTGTGGTACACCACTTGTGACAGGCTTTGAGTCTGACATGGCGCCAGCAACTCTGACCCTGTGGGTTCTGTCACTCAGCCAGTTTGCAACCCATCTTGTGATGTATGGGTTAACATTTAAGCTGATGAGTTTTTCAATGATACCCGAGTGGGGTATTGTATCGAAGGCCTTCGCCAGATCGAGGTAGGCTGTATGGACTGCCTTTCCCTCATCAATGGCTTTGGTGACTGTTTGAAAAAGTCAACCAAGTTTAGAAGGCATGATCTGCCTTTGACAAAGCCAAACTGGGATGGATCCAAAGTCTGCAAATTCCCTATGTCTTTATTTATGAGGTCCATTATGATCCTCTCCATGGCTTTGCAGATAAGGCTTGTCAAGCTAATGGGCGGTAATTTCCAGGGTCGGTGGAGGCACCGCCTTTGTGAAGTGGGACCACAGTTGCAGTGCGCCACTCCTGGAGTGCGTATCCAGAGGTAAGACTATGATTAAACAGCTGTCCTAGCTGTGGGTTTAATTCCTTGTTGAGTTCGTGGAGCACACAGCCGGGGACACCATCAGGTCCCATGGATGCTGTGTTTTTGCTTTGGAGAGAGCAGTTCTCACTTGGGCGTTGGAGATGTTTGGGGGCTGCAATCGCTTGGTATAGATATCTCTCCTTTTGGGGAGGGGAGAAGTTTGCACTGAACCTGTCAGCCAGTATGTTGGCAATGTCTGTAGGATCAGTAATCTTCACATCATTTTGAACTAGTTCTGAGCATATCTGGGAGTTTCCTCCCAGGTTTCTAACATAGCTAAAGAAGGCCTTATGATTGTCTTTTGAGTCTTTAGCTATTTTTCTCTCAAAATTTGCTTTGGATGATTTTATGAGAGCTCTTAGTTTTTACTTATAGTGATCAAGGGTGTCTTACCTTTTAAGGATTTTGCTCTATCTTGTAGTAGCTTCCTCCTTTTGTTGTAGAGTTTGTTTATGGCTGGGGTCCACCAGACTGGACGCTTGCCTTTGGTACAAAGAGTCTTTGTTTTGCTTGGGATTGCCTTATCCATGCAGTCCTGCAGGTGCTGGTAGAAGGCATTTGTAAATGATTCAGCGGCTTGAGTACTGTTTTCTGCGGCTCGGGGCCTTAAAGGAGACCACACTAGTCTTTAGAAGTGTGAAGTCGGCTTTCGAGAAGTTCTTTACTGTGGTCTTTTTATTTCAGGTGGGGTGGGATGAGGACCTCCAGCGAGATTAGTTGTGATCTGATCTCACCAGTGAGTGGTATACTTCCGGTGTTGAACATTGTGCTCCCATGTTCGTGATGATGAGATCAAGTATGTTTTCTCCTCTTGTGGGGATGGTGACTAGTTGTTCCATGGCATTTGAGTTTATGAATTCCAGGAACTTTTGGGCTAGGGTGTTTGGGCTTGAGTAGTGTTCCCAGTCTATATTAGGGTAATTGAAGTCACCTAGTATGATAGTGTTTGGTGATACATTTATCCCCTCTAGTGTTTTCAGGAAGGCCATGTGAGGTTCCTGAGTTTGTGAGGGTGGCCTGTAACATGCTACAATTTGTAGAGCAGTCTTGCCTATGGTTAATTGCACCTGGATGGTCTCCGATGCATCGTCGTTGCCACCAGTCTTGAGGTGTGGGTGTCTTTGATGAATATGGATACCCCACCTCCTTTCTTGGTATTGTCCGGATTTTGGGGCGGAACGCATGATAAGAGGTAAAACCTGATAGTGCTGGGGTGCTCTCAGGAGCCTTGAACCAGGTTTCTGTCACTGCACAGACATCGATGTTCTCCATACTGAGAAGGGCCTCGAGTGCGTGCATTTTGAGATTTAGACTTCTGGCATTGAGCAGCATTACCCTTAGTTTTTTCCTTTTTTGTGTTCTAGGGTGGTAGGTTTAGAATTTGAGCCTTGCCTAAAAAAGGCACTATGGGGTGGCAAGAGCCTTTGCCAATATCCGGAATCCCAGGGGTGACAGGTGCAAGCCGTCCCTTGCGAAGCAGCGTGGCTTGTCCAGCATGTCATCCCAGGCAGACAGACATTGGATCCCCTTTGAATGACACCAGAGTTTAAGCCAATTGTTAAAGCTGATCATCTTATCTCTGTATTGTGGCATCATTCTTGGTGAAGGTAGGATACTGCTCAAGGTCAGGGTCATACCTGCCTGGGCTACATAATCAGAGAGCTCCTCAATGTCTCTTTTCATGTAGTCCAAGGAGGTGCGTCTCAGGTCGTTTACACCAGCGTGGACAATGACTGAGTCGTATTTGTACCTGCTGTTGAGAGACCTGAGTGCTTGCGTTATGTGGCGGATTCTAGCGCCCGACAGGCAGCTTACTGTGACCTTCTCCTTACTCAGTCTGGTGGCGGGACGTCAGTGTGTCTGACTATGGAGTCACCAATGACTAGTGTGTCTGGCATTGTGTTTGGCCTTAAGGGCTGTGACTGTTTGACACTCTGACTGTGAGGTCTATGTGTTGCAGGTGTTGTGTTCTGAGGTGGTGGTTGTTTGGGTGTCTGCTTTGGTGGCCTCTGCTGTTTTGGTAGATTTTTGATCAGAGCCGCCGAGTATGTCTTTGTGTGTTTATGTGTATGATTTGAGGTTGTGATGGTACTATGTGAGACTGGGTCTATAGTGTGTGTGGTAACCTTCTCCTCCTGACTGGTCTTGCCAGTCCTATGTTGAGAGAGCTCAGCCTCCAGTTTGGCCGTATAGTTGCATCTCTCGCATGTATTTGTGTTTTGTGGGAATCACTGTATGAGTAGGGGAGAGTGTTAAAACACTGTATCCTTACTCATGTAGGTGGACAGTTTATAACATCCTTTCATAAAATCAGTTATAAATCCTGCTGTGGTACTAGACAGGACATCCAAGCTGTACTACTTTGTAAAAGTAAGGCTAGGTGTTCAAGCAGTAACACCATAAATCTTCAGGGCAGAAATATTTTTGTAAAATGTCTATTATACCAGCTGATCTGGTGAGATGCATTGCACTGCATCTGGTCAAAACATTACAATATTTGAAATAATTAACCACAATGCATTTTGGCAAAGCATTTGCAAAGCCACTCTTCACACCAGTGGGAAAAAATGTAAAATGAAAAAAAAAAAACAAATTGATCCCTTTTCTAAAAAGTTGTAAATGCTACTCTTAGAAGTTTCTATCAACTACCAGTAATTAGCTGTGTATCATTTAATGTTTTGCATAATTTCAAGAAGATATTAAGTAGATGATAGTAACTCAATGACCTTGTTTTGGCTTCACAAAAGCTACTTTACATTTTATCCGAATAGAGAGGTGAATGCTTGGTGGGAACGTTCTTATTCTTGAGAAGACTTTTCACCTATTTCTTCCTGCTGTTTCTGAATTTTCCACATCTCTTCAAGTAGGAATGACTGTAATATGCAAGGAACATTTTGCTCAACATTTGGTAGTCCCAGAGGACTAGACTTGCTGCCTTCCAAGTCTTTGCATTGGAAGATCCAATTTAAAAAAAAAAAAAAAAATTTCTCTCTCCTATAACGTCTTATGTGAGAATAAGTTTTAACATCAGAGAGTATGTTAAACAGTAGGGCTTCTCCTCCTCCTGGACCATTTCATAGGGATGCTTCAGATGTCCTTACCCAGTTTCTAGTCACAGATGTCAAGAGTCGCAGAAGTCAGGATCTTACTATAATACTCACAGCAGAGGCTGGTGCCTCAGCACTCTTCAAATTGGTATACTATACCACTCATTAAAAAAGGTCTTTCTGTAACTGAAGCAAACATGCAATTAATGCATTCATTTAAAAAGCCATTATATCAACTATAGCTCCTTAAAGAAATGCCATTCTCACACTTGTGCCAGATCTCCAACTTTTCTGAGCAACATTTTTCTGGGGTTTAAATAATGATCCCAGTTTGGGGGGAGGGTAATTAAGAAAAGTGTATGGTTTAGGGGTGGTTGTGGGCTCACAAACTGATGCATTATCACAGCAGATAAAGTATATCACCAATGTGGGCCACTGACCACTACAGTAGTGCAATTAAAAACAAACAAAATGTCTAAACAGAAAGACATTAGCCTCCATTTCATTTCCCAACACCCCTTAACCCTTCCCAACAATCCACCAGTTCTAATAACTATATTAAATCAAAAAGGTCCCTGTAAAGCAAGAAAGAACAAAATATGACACTAGAATGCACAAAGCAGTAGAACAAAAATGGCATCCTTGAATGCTGGCTCCAAGAGCATGAATCAGGCTTTTGGTTATAAGTGAAACTTGGCTGAAGCATAACAAGTGCCCTTCTACACTTATTCCATCATGTTATTATATTTCTGAATAACACTTTAGAACAAGAAACAGGTAGAGAGTCTCAGTATTACTTGTTAAAAAGTATCCAAAGACTGTAGCCAAACTGCTGGGTAAAAGCTCTCTCCTGAAAGATGATGCATCCAACCACTTTTTCTACCAGATGTCACAGTGGTGCAGCGGTAGCATTGTTGCCTCACAGCAAGGGATTCTCTGGTTCAATTCTCAGCTAGGGTGCCCTCTGTGTTGAGTCTGCATGTCCTCCCTGCATTCGTGTGGTTTTCTATGGGTGCTCTGGTTTCCTCCCATGTTACAAAGATATGTGTATGGAGCATTTCTTCCTGGACTTCTGCTGAAACTTGACTTTGTTCCAAGTTGGACTTTCCAGGTAAACAAATGTTAAATAAATAAAATAAAATTTATAAGTAAAATAAATTTTGGCTGCTACCATTAGGGGCTCTCACCACAGTGGATCATCTGTTTCCATTTCTTCCTGTCCACTGCATCTTGCTCTATCACACCGACCACCTGCATGTCCTATCTCACCACATCCATAAACCTTATCTTAGACCTTCCTCTTTTTCTCTTACCTGGCAGCTCAGTCCATAGAATCCTTCTCCCAATATACCCAGCATCTCTCCTCAGCACATGTCCAAACCAACACAATCTCACCTCTCTGGCTTTGTCTCCAAACCATCAAACCTGGACTGACTCTCTAACATACTCATTTCTAATCCTGTCCATCCTCATCACACCCAATGAAAATCTTAACATCTTTACCTCTGCCACATCCAGCTCTGACTCCTGTCTTTTTGTCAGTGACACTGTCTCTAACCCATATAACATAGCTGGTTTCACTGCCATCTTGTAGACCTTCCCTTTCACTCTTACTGGTATTGGTCTGTCACAAATCACTCCTGACACTCTACTCCACCCACTCCATCCTGCCTGTACTCTCTTCTTCACCTCTCTTCACACTCACCATTACTCTGAAATGTTGATCTCAAGTATTTAAACTCATCCACCTTCACCACCTCCACTCCCTGCATCCTCACCATTCCTCTATCCTCCCTATCATTCACACACATATATTCTGTCTTAGTCCTGCTGACCTTCATTCCTCTTCTCTCTAGAGCATATCTCCACCTCTCCAGGGTCTCCTCAACCTGTTCCCTACTCTCACTACAGATGACAATGTCATCCGCAAACATCACAGTCTATGGAGACTCCAGTCTGATCTTGTCTGTCAACCTGTCCATCACCATTGCAAATAAGAAAGGGATCAGAGCTGATCCTTGATGTAATCTCACCCCCACCTTAAATACATCCATCACTCCAACCGCAGACCTCACCACTGACACACTGTCCTTGTACATATCCTGCACTACTCTTACATATTTCTCTGCCACAACTTCCTCATACAATACTGCAACTCTTCTCTAGGCACCTTGTCATATGCTTTCTCTAAGTCCACAAAGACACAATGTCAACTGATTACTAATAAAATTCAGTTTTAGCTGTCACACTGAACTGTTCAATGCCATTGGCTATATTCCACCTTCCTCTAATTCATGGACTTTCAAGGTTATCATATGCACATTCTTAAAATTTCTTGCTGAGGAAGCTTAATAAAAATGAATTCCTCTCAAATCTTTTACTAACATGCTTTCTTTCAAAAAATGTACATAATTACTTAATGCCCATACTAAATATAACCTCTGTAACATAAACAAAGATTTTCTGCTCATCCTGTTTATAACTACTATTCCTCAAAAATGCACAAATGTTTCATGCCTCCCCAGTTCTCTCAAAGAGCACCTACCCCTATATAACCTTTATCTCTTTGCAAAGGCAAACATTTCTCTCACAATTGTAATCACTAGAACTAAGTCTGATTATACAGGAGCTGAAGTACTAAAAGAATGGTCTTCCTTCCCTTGACTAGGCAGACATTTACAAGTCTTCTGTCCCTAACTAGGTCCTTGCCTTGTTCAACTCAACAACACAAATAATCCCTGAAAAACAATTATGTCTAAAATAAAATCATCTTAAGGGACGGCACTGTGCACAGTTAACTCCAGATATGAAGATCCTGCTTAGAACCACAACCAAAACCTGTTGTAAATGGAAAAAAAAAATAATGTAGATGACAGTCATGTATTACTTGGGGTAACCATTTGAAATGTTGGGCTGTGCTACAGCGAGTCCCAAAAACAGAGACTGAATGGCTAAAAAAATGGATTTGCATATTGCAAGTCCAAGATCGCCATTTCTCAGACTATTCCCTTTTTCTCTGTGGTATGGCAATCTCAGAACTGGTATATATAAGTCTAGGGGATGTGGTGGGCTTGCACTACACATCGGGGGGTAGTGAATGGGATTTGCCCTCCTGAAAAAAGCATGTTTAAATGAGAAAAGCAGTGTCTGATATTTGCTCTTCTCCTGCATTTTCAGTCTTTGCACTCAGCATTACGACTGCCAACATTTCGATAGTAGCCATTTCTTGGCCTTAGAAAAATAGGTAACTTCAGCATCAGACAGGTCACATTCAACTACATAAAATACATGTCCTTTTAGCCCAGATTGTTTGACAAATAATCAAAGATGTAGCATACTTTGAAGAAAATGCCACAGAAACATGCAAACTATGGATATGTGTTACCTCTGTAAATATAATGATCTAATATCAACACCGCTTGGAAAACTAGCCACCTCCCTGGTTAACTCTTCAACCCAAAATACCAAGTTTGCCAACTATCCAACACATTTTCAACCTCACTTCCAAACCTTCTCCCAATCAACCCACCCCACATTTTATTTTAAAGCTGCCTCCACAGAAAACAGAAAATAACCATTTGAAATGCTGGAAAGAAAATTTTACCTTCACCCCCCTACAGCATACCTCAGACCTTCTTTAAACATGCCCTAATACTAATTGCTAAAACCCTAGCTCATGCTCCATGCAAACAATAATGCCCAACATGGTGTGTGTTACTGTATAAATAATAGATGCCCAGGAGTGCTCTGAGGCCCAACAGATTCAGAAGCAGTGTGTGTTTAAAAAGACTCATTTAATAATGGCAGCTATTAAAAGTTTCTTAGCTCCATATCTCTCAACTCTCTACATTTTCAAAGACTTTCAAAGAATGTCCAGATTTTTGTCTCATTGTATTTTTGGTCTGTCCATCATAAATTTTTTATTTTGCTGGCAAAACACTGCAGATTGAAGTCACTAGATAATGTCATATTTTTCAGTTTGACTATTTCCTTCAGAAAATACATGTCAAGTCAAATCCTTTTATTCTAGCAACTTTCTAAGTTTATAAGAGCAGTATTTAAAATCTATCCCTGTTTTTGAGCCTTTGACCATCAATTTATATTAGGTTTTATCCTGATTTCTTGAGAAAAGAGGTTGAAAGATATACATACCTGTTAACAGCTGCTGCGACTGCTCGATCACTGAACCTCTCTCGCTCTACCACACACACACACACACACACACACACACACACACACACCTGCTTTCATACATGCAAGCAAGCATACACTCGCACATATACACATGCACACAGACAGACATAGACACACACTTTTCTTTTTTTATGTTTTTAAATGTTTGTTTTAATTTTATGCTTGCTAAACAGCAAGTGTTTTTCTTAGCGAGCATAATATAATGAATGGGTCAATCAATCTCACTCTCACTTTCATTTATACACACACACACACACACACACACACACACACACACACACACACTCAGACACACACACACACTCAGACACACACACACACACACACACACACACACACACACACACACACACACACACACACACACACAGACACACTCACATACAGACACACACACACTCACATACAGACACACACACTCAGACACACACAGACATACACACAGACACACACACACACACACACACGCTCACTCACACACACACACAGACACACACACACACACACACACACACACACACACACACACACACACACACACACACACTCACTCAGACACAAACACACAGACACACTCACACACACACACACACACACACACACACACTTTTCAATTTTTTTCTATTTCTTTAAATTTTACACCTGCTAAACAGTAAAAGTCTTGCTTAGCGAAGGTAAAATAATGGTCACTGTTAGCTTCCTTACAGTCCAAGCTCCACAGCACCTTGATATGCTGTAATGAAGCTTTGGACTCATTTTTTTCAGCGGGCATTACCTGTGCATTAACACCCGACTGGAAAACGTTTGTTCTCCAATCAGGGTTTAATGTATGGTTTGCCCATTGTCTAACCTTACGCACTGTCCCTCCCGGCTTCAAACTCTCTAAGCACACAGATAAGTACAGGCTCTAATCTTTTCTGTGCACCATTACCTAAATCTTTAAAATAATTATTTATATCTAAGTATTTGACGATGTTATTAAGTATGGTTTCCTAACACGCTAACTGATGCAATAGTCATTACAAGAATGCTCAAAAGTTTAGCTCATCAACTCTCTCTATCTCTCTCTAAATAAACTATGTCTGCAGGGTTTCATCACCAATAACATACAATAGTTTGTCAAATAACACAAAGAGCATTTGAGATTCCAGAAGGTAACCAAACAAGAACTCTTCTCTTTTAGAGCACCACAGGGTGATTGACCAAAATCTCACAGCCAATAACCATTTATGATGTCACACGTGCAGAAGAGAAGCAATTATTTAATTCATTGCCACATAATGTTTTCCAGATATATGCATACTCAGAGTAAGCAAGCAATTTACAGACACTAATGGTTAAGTACAGCTTCATGACATGCATGAGAAATGTAACATACTGACATCAATGTTAACCAATAAAATATCATGCAGTTCACTTGCTCCTAAATATATTGCACAGTCATTAGTTAGATTATGATTTAAAATACTATTATACAAAGTGTAAATACATACCATCCCTATTTTACGAAAGAGACAAAGTCACTACATCATTCAGCCTCCTACTTTAATGTAGTACAATAACCTGGAAAGCAAAATGCTCATTCACATATTCATATATGCAGCAAGTAAGCATTTGATGAAATGTTGTGTACTGCTTTATATTTGTGAGTTTCCATATCAAATACATTAATGATAGGAGGGTTGCTTGTTCATTAATGGGGCTCTAGGGGAGGGATCCATTAGAAGTAACAGTGATGGGGTCCTCAGCAGAATCCGTGGAATCCGAACAGATTTAACAAAGTTAAAGGAGTTGGAACTCTTTATAAAATTATAGTACAATCAGGGGTAATGGCACTATTAAGGAAATCAGGGACCCCAGTAGGGTTAAAGGTCAAGGATTTCAAGAATATTAATAGAGAGGTGGGGTCTGATGTGAACAGCAATGTATAGAAGATGACAACAGAAATAATAAGCCAGAACCTTAGCAGAAAGAACCGAAACAGGTGTCTCAAGAAGGCAAGGTTTAGACCCCAGCAGAAGAAATGAAACCAGAAGGCACTATTAGAATTGTAGAATCAAAAAGACCCAAGAAGACAACAAAAGCAGATGACAAAAAAGAAGATAAACAGTCAGTCAGGCCCAAAGCAGAATCAATGCAGTATGAGCACTCACAGTAGCATTAAATGAAACAGGGACCTTTTTCAGAATTAACCAATTCAAGTGCATGTATCACTTTTAGTGGAGAGAATATCCTGCCAGTTAAAGGTCCATTTTTGTTAACAAAATCAGGGAGCAAGCAACAGATTTATTCAAATCATGAAACTGTGCTTCTTGTTATCCAGTATACTAAACTATCTTGCCTGTGTTCTGACAGTACAAACCGAGATATATTTGAAAGTTCTGAATGTTTATCTCAACCATGGAGCTATTTCAGAAGAGTCACCAAACCTTATTGAAATTATGAAGCCCAGTACTTGACATTCACCCACATGATGAAGTCCTTGTGTGTTAACAATCTGAATTTATTTTCCATACAATCAAAGGTGTAATGGAAGCTTAAGGGACAGAAATATTTTGTGATTCTTAATACCGTCAGATTTAGTTACTCATTTGACTTAGCAGATGTGCAAAGTGCTACACACGCTTTTGTTGCTTTGGCAAACCTGTGACCCCTATTAGCTACAAAAACTGGTTATATTGTGTTACTTACTAAATTACAGGCTGCAGTTGCATGAAACCACAAAGGAGGAGGAGGAATTGTCCCTGCTGGAACTCTTTAGTTTCAAATGTTTTGTAGTTAATTCATGAAGGCCAAATATTAACAGCTAAAATCTGCTCAACCTAACTGCTCAGTTCATCTCACTCACTAAAACTGCCATGGCCTTCGAACACACTGCAGTGAACAATCGTTTAGCAGTCTTTGGGTAAGCAGCACTTTTTTATAGTTTTAAAAATATACAGTCTGTAGAGTAAATTTAGTTTGTGGCTTCCATGGTAGGAGAGTGAAAGCCTGGACATGGAGAACTGGAGAACTTGCAGTAAGGCCTTTCAAAACATACTTATCTGACATATTCTGCTCAGTTTTACAGAGACTGAAAGGGGACAAGCACATTTAAGCTGCACTCTTGTATAGATTCAGTTTGTTATGGGGGGAGTCGGTCAATAACACAGCTCAACATATATCGTTGTGGCCTGTGCCCCATGTGCCCACACAACTAATCAACAAATGTAACTGTACAGAGTAGGCTGGAGATAAAGTTATACTGGGCATAAATGGCATATTAGCCTTCATGTACACTTTGCAAAACACTGTGTAAGGCTCTTTAAATATGGGAGTCTGCAACTCTGAAACTCTTCTAGCTGAAGTAACTGCAACTAAGTAGCGTTTTCCAAGGAAATGTATTTTAGTTCTACTATATAAATGCCACCACAGAGAAGTGCATTCAGGTTCTCAAAGACAAAATTCATCATGTAGGTGAGGCAGGATGTCTTGAAAGTTTCAAACTAAAGACAGGCATCATACCTGTGGCTCATAGCAATATGAGAAATGATGTTAAGGTAGACAGGTAAACAAGCAGAAATAGATAAGTGAAAGTTGGCGTCTTAAGTACGAGTCAGTTTCGCAAAGATTAGGTGAAAACTTTGGGAACTGAAAAAAGGTCAAATGTCAACAGAGCAAATTGGAAAAGAAATTCCCTATATGAAATCTAAGAAACTACTTGAGAGCTCTGTGAAAATTAAACAATGATGGTTCACATTAAAGGTAAAAGATCTTGGGAAACTTTGTGTAATTGACTGGCAGTCGAATATTATTTTCTTCATCTGAAGAATACTTTTCAGGTCAAATAACTCCTTCTTTCTGGTGAGCTGGCAATGGCTGTTCATATAGTTCATATATAGGACATCTCCGTTGCTTATTTTAAAGCTGTCTCGCTATGTTAAACCCATTTAACATAGCGAAACAGAAAAAAAGCAATGGAGATCTTGCTTTCTCCGTTGCTTTTGGCCACAGCTCTGATGTACTGCGTAGGCATGCGCAGTACATCAGAACTGCCGCGGATACCAGACAGCTGCGGAAGGGCAGCAAAGAGGCATTATACAATGCCATTATTTAAGAAAAGTAATTGTTTCTTTTCTTAAATAATGTCATAGTATAATAGCAATAACCCACGCCTGGGTGTGGGTAATGCGGGATTTACCCACAGTTGTCTTTGTTTGACAAACCATGCCAACCGTGGGTAAATCCCGCATTACCCACACCCAGGCGTGGGTTATTGCTATACTATTCATAATCACAAAACAGAGTAAATATGTTCCTTCAACAAAGCAGGAATTGACAGGACTGTGGATGGAAAGTAACAATGCCTGAATATGTGGTCAAGGTCCTGGATTTGCCTACAAACCTGGTGTTCTGCACAGTACACCATGGCTAAGCTACAAGAACAGACTAAGTTATGATAATGTTCATTCCTTGCCAAGTGCTGGCAAGTGCTTCATAGTATCTTGTGGATAAGTATGTGGTAAGTGCTTCACAGTATCATGTGGACTAGCATGGAAGCACACTGTTTGCATCACCCCCTCCCATAACACAGTGATGACATCCATTCCCGACCAGTGGATATTAACATATGACTTGATCCCTAACTCTAAATATAAGCTAATTATAACTGTCCTGCAACCATGGCCAAATACCCAACAATGTCTGGAAATCACCCCGGTTGTGACTGTGGAGTATCAAAGAAAACAACTAGTTGCCATAATCACACCATAACAGGTATGTTATGCTACATATATGTACATGGCACTATGTGCACCACATAAACTGTTTTGTACACATAAGGATGAGAATTTGCATTATGTAGGCATAGAAAGCAGGTCTATAAAGTACCTCTTCAGCTGTCACTGTTGTGGCCCCTATGCTTACAATACAGTGCGCCTCCACCAAAGATAGTGCATGTTTCTTGACAGCATATTTTTGCAGTACTGCTAAGCCATCTAAATTGTTTGCTCTGCACTTAAATTGCTGGTGATGGTGGGATCCTAATTAAGGATTTGCAGTCATAATTGCTAAATCAGAATCCCAAAAGATAATGTTAAAAAAAAAAAAAATGTTGCGTCCTTGATACATGCCCTTGACTGTATTAGTAGCATTTGAAATGGTAGTGCAGATGGTAATAGCCTTGCTTGTGTTGCTAATGTACAATATATGACAATACTGGTTCAGGGTACAAATAATCTGGTGAAATATTAGCTGACAAATTCAACAGCCTGTAGAGTACTGTTGCTATTCTGCTGAGACATGCTGGGTGCACGGGGCAGCAACCAGCATAATTCACACATATATGGGTTTGGAGGTGTACAACAGAAAATCACAGCAATCTCCTTTTATGAATCATGCTAATGCCCTGGCTGTGATAGCCAATTTGTTAATGTGTTTGAGAAAAGGATTTAAGAAATCTCTTGAGGTGAATTTCTTCCATCCATTTCTTGAGCACATTAACAAATAGTTAGGATCCAAGACCCAATAATTCTTTGTAGTGTGTGAAGCTTTAACTACCCTGATGTATTGGAACATACAGAAAAAAACATGCTGGAGCATGGAATATTTTACAGCTCTAAAAGTTGGAACACAGTCCTGCCATGCAAACAAATGGCAGAAGTGAAGTGTCCATAGGTTCATAGGTTCATAGGTTCATACTAGGCTATCTGCCCGAGGGCATTTACAAGCCTAGCCCATCGTTTTGTGGCTTACGCCACCCCTTTAGTATGGGGAACTATACCCATTATTTTGCTGTGCCTCTGTCGAGCAGTGACACTGAGGTAATCCCTGGGGTATATCTGCGATCTCCCATCCATTGGTCAAGATTTCTCTTGAACAAGGCCAGCGAGGTGCTCTGCCTCACATGTACCGGGATTTTGTTCCACAGCATAGGGAGTCTTTGGGTGATGAATCTATCCCTCCAGCACGTCCTATTAATAGCCGTGTCAAGGTTTAAGTCTCCGCCCTTGTGGCTCTGATGGATCTAGATTTTTGAGGTGAAGCATATTCATCAAATCTGGGTTTGACATGGCCTTGTATGTTAGGCAAAGGTCACCTCTGAGCAAGCGGTGCGACTGAATAGAGCTGGAGTTCTTTCAGTCGGGCAGCATAGGACAGATTTTGAGACCCTTTATCCTTTTGGTGAGGAACTTTGTGGCCTCTCCAGCTGCTGCAAGTGTCGGGTCAGATACATTCGAATGGGGCATTGTACTCAATCATTGGTCTGATGAGTGATGAGTAAAGGGAGACTATGACCTCCCTTGATCTAGATGAGAATCCCTTCATGATAAGGTGGGCAATGTAGAAGGTCTTCCTAACTACTTTAGCTACATGGGTGTCGAATGACAGACTACTATCAACCTGGGTCCCCAGGTCCCTGATAACTTCTTCTGTGCTCAGTGGATTGCCACCTATTTGGTAGCTAGGGGTAACCTTGTTTTTCCCGAAGGGTATGACTATGCATTTTTGGCATTTAACTTTAGGCCGTGGCTCTGGCACCAGTTATCCGTTTCTGTGAGACCCTTCTGAAGGATATCTGTGTCAGATGTGTTTTCTACTATGGCGCCCAGTTTGCAGTCATCTGCAAACTTTGTCAGCCATAACCCTCCTGTGTTTGCTTGTACTTCGGAAAAGTAGATGCCAAACAAGAGTGGGCCCAGGACTGAGCCCTGTGGGACACCACTTGTGACAGGCTTTGAGTCTGACATGGCGCCAGCAGCTCTGACCCTGTGGGTTCTGTCACTCAGCCAGTTTGCAACCCATCTTGTGATGTATGGGTTGACATTTAAGTTTTAAAAGTTGTTACACACTTCACCTTTTTCTGACAGTGTGAATTGTCTTACTGCTTCTAAACCTACAAAAACAGTTCTGACACTGTTCTGCAGTGTCTGCTGTATGTATGCTGCTATTTGAGGTTCAAACGTAGCAGCTGCCAAAGATGCATACCAAGATTACCCTCTAAGAGTTTTGAAATATAACCTGGAACTCCATGTACTGTATAATGTTAGTGAATCCTCCAGTTTATTATGCTCCTGCATTTGCTGGTGGAAATAGTCCTCTGTTAATATTTTCACATTAGTGGTGAAACTAACTGAAAGTTTTATTTTGGGGTGTTATAGGAATGGTTACAAACTTGCAAGCAATCCTTTGGCATGTCATATTGACATTAGTCTCCTTGTTTTATTTATTTTGTTTAAGCCGCGGTGGTGCAGCGGTAGCATTGTCGCCTCACAGCAAGAGGTTCTCCCGTTCGATTCTCGGCTGGACTGCCTTCTGTGTGGAGTTTGCATGTCCTCCCCGCAGTCGAGTGGCATTTGAAAGACATGGGTAAATGGGAGTGCCTTCATTGAAGGTTGGGCGTCGAGCTGGCACCTCAACACTGTAAAAATCTACTGCCAATCATTAGCAGACCGGAGTTCTGCTGTGGCAACCCTTAACTGGGAAAAGCCGAAAGAAGAACATATGTATGCGGTGACTGGGGCAGAGCACTGATTAAAGTGAACCATTTTGCAGCTCAGCTTGGAGTTCACAAGCGAGAAGCAAATTATAAAGTCCTGCAGAGAATAAAAATGCAATATTTTGTATGGAAATAACAGAATGTAAGATTCAATAATGAGCTAAACAGTTATGCAACAGTGCTATATTAGATATTTACAGTACATGAGCAGGCATAAGCTGTTAATCGGGAGGTAGGACAAATATGATAGCTATGTTAGCAATTAGCATGAGAACAATGTTCAGGCTGAATACATACTCTGCAATATGAAAACTGGTAGGAGAACATGACTTAAGCTAAATTCATATAATACAAATTAATTTCTACTATTTGTAATAAGAAGAGAGAGAGCACTAAGGGGTGCAATACAGCAGGAAAAGAGGAGAGTCTGATGGACGTGTATGGTTTGAACAGAACGAGAAGAGGTGGAGGGTGGTTATGAAATGACAATGCGCAGTGGTGCAGCAGTTTGTGTTGTCACCTCACAGCAAGAGGTTCTCCGGTTCGATTCTCATCTGGGCTGACTTCTGTTCGGAGTCTGCATGTCCTCCCTGTGTTCGTGTGGGTTTCCTCTAGGTGCTCCAGTTTCCTCCCATGTTACAAAGACATGCATATGGAGCATTTCTCCCTGGGCCTCCACTGAAAATTGTTTCATTCCAAGTTGGACGTTCCCAGTAAACAAATGTTAAATAAATAAATCAATAGATTAACTGCCTGGGAAATATTACAGGAGATTAAGCTGCCAAGTGAAGACGGTGCTTTAACTGTAAACCTCTCATCTTAGTCTCGCAGCCTCCCATGAGACTGAGATGATGGGCTTATAGTTAAAGTAAAATGAAATGATAGCCTCCTACTGAGTAGAATTATATCACCTGTTGGTTGCATGCTTGGTTTTGTAGTGGGAAAGTCTGGAGGTGGGCAGGTTAGGGAGGGGGCAATTCATCACCATGAACAAAAGACACCCCCATTCCTTAAATTTATAGAAGAAGATGGTGAATGAGAACAATGAGCTCTTAAAACTTCCTTAGTCATCCCAGAAGACAAAGCCATAAACTGGTTAGAAATATCCCCAGTTTTATCTTGAAGGAGAGAAAAATATTGTTTAACGTATTTTGTCTAATACAAATGGAAACCAAAATGGACCAAGGATTTGAGGAAGATATTTAATTAGGAGAATGTGCTGGTAAAATGTCAATTGTCAAATGTCACATATAGAAACTCACAGCCTCAAAAGGCCTTCAAATAAACTGCTACCAAAAATTTGACAATCACAGAACACTTTTTCAACCCATTTATTCAAATTAGTTTTAAATTGAGACAATAGGTTTTCTCTCCTCAGACTTACAGGCAGTATATATTCCATAGCCTGCCAGTCCTGGCATGAAAAGAATTCCCTAAAGCATTAGTCCTTTGAGGTGCAACAGCAACCAACAA
Organism: Protopterus annectens; assembly: GCF_019279795.1. NCBI lineage: Eukaryota > Metazoa > Chordata > Ceratodontiformes > Protopteridae > Protopterus > Protopterus annectens. The sequence continues at coordinate 314,364,817 of NC_056750.1, read as the reverse complement.
ACTATTATAGTTGTCCATTTTTTGAAAATACCAACCCCTACAGCATATAAGAGCTCCTTTAATAAATCTATAGTTCACAGTATAAAGGGACAACATTTCTAATCTTTTGACATAATCTTGCCCTTTCAGACCTTTAATTTGCGTAGTAATAATTCTTTGTGTTCTCCCCAGATTCTTTAGATGTAAATTACTATAAGAACAAATTACAACCCCATATTCAATGATGGGATGATCAATTGTTTAATAGATTGTCAGTAATATATTTACTTCTTTAGAAGAAATAGATCTTAGTATGTTACGCCATTTAAAGAAATAACACCAATAAGATTAGCTTCAAAATTAAGGCTATCATTGATGTTAATTCCCAAATCTTTAATAACATTTACTTCATATAAGATTACTCCTTTCACTGCATAAGGGTGGCTAGGATTATTACCTTCAAAATGCAAAACCTTAGTTTTCTTAATATTAAACTCCATAACATTCTCTTTTGCCCACTGATCACGTCTAGCCAACAATGTCTGGATAAAATATTGGTCATTAACTGAGGATACCACTGAACCAATTTTAGTATCATTAACATATTGTATATCCATGCATTTTCTGCTAGAGGGAAACTAGACATAAACATACTAAAAATAGGGACAAGAACAGAACCCCGAGGAACACCACAATTGATCACTTTAACTTCCAAAGTAATGCCCACTATCTTCACTTGGCAAATCTTGTTTATCAAATAGTTTCCAGTCCAACTCATCACAAAATCATTCACCTTGTTATTCCTATAATGATACCAAATTCCTGCAGTGCTGGACAGCATCTAAAGCTTTACTCAGATCCAAAAAAAATAATAATAATTATAAAATCAGCAGTTAGGGCAACATTAAGAGCTTTCCAAACATTTTGATAGAAAGACAGTAAGTTTGTCACACAAGATCGACCTTTAGCAAAGCTACATTGGGAATTGTCCATTATATATTTGAAATGTTCGAAAAGATATTGTGTTATAAAAACTTTTGCCCAGTGTGCATGTTAAGCGGATAGGCATATAATTACCAACATCTGTAAGAACCCCCCTGTAGAAACAGGAGTAACCAAAGATTCCCTCTACGCATCAAGAATGTGACTTGTACAGGGTGAAATTTGAAATAAATATGATAAAAATGGGGCAATATTCTCATAATTTTGACAGAAAATATCCAATAATTTCATCAGGTCCAGTGCAAAATTTAGTTTAATCCTTTTACAAGCTTTCATAACTTGATCTATTTCCTAAAAAAGGGAACTCATCAGCAGGTAACCATTCCTTTTCATTATCATAAGTCTCCACCAAATCAGATAAAATCATTTCACCCAACAGAATTTTGCACAAATCTATAGGATCGTTTAGCTGTACACTATTTACTACTAAACTATTAATAGTTTGTCAAGCTCTTCCATAAGACCTCAAATGGCTATAAAAAGCTTTCTTATTATTACAAACAAGGGCCAGGTTCATTTCATATCTACTCCTACATCGTCTCAAAACTTCTCTTATATAGCTTATCTACATCCCTATTTCACCCTGGGACAAGACAACGATTGACTTCACTCCATACAGTCGGCACAAAAACATCAACTATATGTTTTAAAATGTCATAAAACATTTTTCCTCCCTCCATAACATTGTCATGACACACAGCCCATTCCCAATTCCAGGTCTTTAACCTACTGTTTATAATCGCATAACCTGCCTTTTAGAAGGCTTTCCTCACTGTTTTCTCTGCTTTCAAAAAATATTCAAACTACTTACCTAATACTAAGTAACGAACAAACACAGGAAGTAAGGACAGACTTGAATAGCTTTTCTTTATAAGATGACAATAATAGCTTTGAGTTGTTATATAACAAGGACAGGGATTTTACAATATATAACTATTCATCTTCTGTCATTGAAAACAAACTTGTTGAACTTTTGGCTAAGGGATTCACTTTTGTGCCAGACACACATGCAGATGTAGCAAAAGCACTGTTGGATTTAAAAGTGTTCATTAGAAAGTTAAACTCAACTCTAATGCTCGGAAACAAAGATGTTAGAAGAGTTTTGTGTGGCTAGTACATTTAATCCACCTTTGCACCCCATATTATCTTTGTTTGAAAGAATCGGTGAATTAGACTTTAGGAATTGTATACAGAATAGTAATAGCAAGCATAAAAGTCAGAATATAACTAGGACTTAAAAAGCATTGTTGAATGAGTTACAGTGCCTTCCAGTCAGGGTTATGAAACCAGACAAGGGGTGAGGGGTCACTATAATGAATACGGACCTCTATAATTCAAAGACGAAGGAAATTTTACAGAGTGACACTTACAGCCCCGTGTCTAAAAATGAAGTTAATATAGCTTATACTCGAATTAACACCTACATCAATGACATGCTCATTGAAGCTAGAATAGACATTAACACCTATAAATACTTGACCTAGAATTCCTGTCCTTTTTGGCATCCCCAATATCCACAAAAGTATAATTAATCCACCAATGAGACCTTTGGTTGATACTAGAAATTCTGTTACATACACTTGTGCAAAGTTGGTTGATACAATTCTTAAAAAATACATTAATGGAGAAACCCAAATTTGTAAAGACTTGTGGTCTTTTTTGATCAGTATAAATGAGCTAGAATACCACGATGAGTACATCTTTTTGATGACTGATGTCAGGGACTTGTACCCGTTAATCCCACATATAGAAGGGACTGAATGGGTCTCCCACATGTTGAGGCACAATGGGACAACATCAAGTGAGACTTTACCGGTAGGAGAACTGCTTGATATTATACTGTCTAATAACTACATAACCTTTGATAAAGAATTATTTCTACAAAAAGTAGGTGTAGCAATGGGGTCCCCTTGTGGGGCGAGTTTCTCATACCTTGTGATGGCCTACTGAGAAAAGGAGTATATCAAAACGAATATACAGATTAGTGAAAAGATATACTTCTATACAAGATTTTTGGATGACATCTTCTTAATTATCAAAGGGGATGACACAACCGCAAAATAACTAGTCGACTACTTAAATAACAGCACAGATTTCTTGCAGTTCACATATAACTTTAACCAGGATGTTATAGCTTACTTAGATATTAAACTCAAGAAGGACAGAACTCAAAGCAGGTATACCGCCAAAATTTTTAGAAAAAAGACGTACTCAAATGCATTTCTGCATTTTTCAATTTGCCATCCATTTCACCAGAAACGTTCAGTGATGAAAGGCCAGCTGGCCAGAGCAGTCAGAATGGTGACAATGGATGGCGACTTCCAACAAGAATGCAAAAATTTAAAAAACACGTTCCTTAGATGGGGTTACCCAGATTCTTTAATTACAGATGTAACCATCGCGGTCAAAAGGAAAAGAGACAACGGGACATATAGACCTATTTTACATCAAACCCTTTGGTTAACAGAAGTATTAGTCCCAGTGCTAATGAGGTAAGGCCAGATAGGGGTAACAATAATGACAAATTTCAGGTAATGTATAATTTTATTACAACATTTAATTTAAATGCTCTCGACTTTAGGAATATAATTTACAAAAACTGGACCTTACTTATAGGACAAACTCCATTTGCTAATTACTTCAACACCCACCCCCCCAAAACCCTTTTTAAGAGAGGCAGGAACTTGAAAAGCTTGCTAGAAAATAATAAGAAACACATAGTTAAAAACCCACTTATGTTTACCTTAGGTATGTGCAATTACTGTAGGCACATGGTGACTGGACAAATATACCAGATTAATAACAAAAAATATTGTATAGGGAAGAAATTTACAAGTAACTCTAAGATGGTAGTTTACATGGCTCAATGCCAACTATGCCCAGCATTTTACGTGGGCAAAACCAATCGTAAACTAAAAGATAGAGTATACGGACACCTATACAACATAAGGAAGGGCAAATTAGAAAATGCACTAGCCAAACATGTACATGAATTTTCCAAACACAATTTTAAATTCAGAGCAATAGTAACTTTGAACGAAAGAGGAGGTCCAGCATCTTTGATGTTAGAAAGACTTCAGTTACTATGGCAACTGAGACTCAATCCTGGACAACACCCTGGACTTAATGAAACATGTTCTATTCTGAGTTAGTATGGTAACTGAGACTCAATGCTGGGCAACACCCTGGACTTAATGAAACATGTTCTATTCTTTGTGTTTTGAAGCTCAGAAGTCTAACAAGATAAAGTAGTTTTGTAACAATTTGATTTTTTGTGCTGAAAGGTGGGAGTCATTTTATATATTTTACACATTAACTTTTATGTTCATATACTTATTAGTGCTATGTCAACTATAACCTACTGACATTTTTAGTTTATTTTCAAATTTGTTCCAGAAACAGAATGGTTAATGACATTCAGACTAGGGGAACAGCTTGCTATTGGTGTGTCTTGAACAGATGATAGTAGTTTTAGGATTTTTAAATGGTTTGATTGGATTATTTACTTTTATCTGAAGAAGTTCTAATATTGGTGGTACAAAAAGTGCTTAATAAACTATTGTGCTACAGGTTTGCCACAACATGGACTTTTTTCTTTAAATATACATAATTATCATGAAGTTTCTTAACCAAACAACATCCAAAATATGTCCCATTCTTGTTGGCTGTTTCACCAATTGTGTGCATTCATACTCATAACAGATATTAACCAACTTACCTACAGCACTTTTAGAGGAAGGTTGATAGACCCATTTAACATAAAGGCTATTTAGATCACCAGCTACAATGTCAATTCCTTAAGTAAAATAGGATGAAAGAGCCTCCACAAAACTAAATAGCAATTGACTGTTTTGATTTGGGGGCCTAAAAATCAAAAGTATTAACATTCTTCCTTACCATACCCATACTAACTAGTATAATTTCAAAAGAATATTAGCTGTATATGAAAGCTGCAACAAAATCATAATTGAAGTTGAGACACTCTGCCATCTTGTTTTTCTTTCAGAAAATTATCATATCCATTATACTCTGGAATATTTAGTGGGTCACACTTTTTATATCAGGTTCGGTCACCAATATAATGTCCAGCATATCTCCTTTTGCTCATGTTTCCAAATAAGCTATCTTTTTATTTAAATTCCTACTATTGCACAAAATGAACTTTTAGATACCTTTTCTCTCAGTTACCTTTATTCCTTTAGAATTTTGCATAAAAAACTAATAAAACTTTAGGACTAGTCATCTGTGAATCTGTCGAAGGAAAAGAGGAAGAATAAGCGTCAAATATCACAACCTTGAATGTTGAAGACATGGCTGGAAGCACTGTAGAAATCTTACCCTGGATGTCACGATTTTAGATGCTTAAACTTTCTTCATCAAATATCTCCCCAAGTACCAAACCTTCAGACATTCTATCAAAACAGAGAGAAACTCTGAAGGCTCAGTGAAGCTAGTAGTAGACAAGTTAGTGGAATTACATGAATTTAATTTCACTTGAGACTTTTAACTTTCTGGTGCCATTTTTAAAATCAAACATATAACTATGAGCACCTCTCCCTAAGTTCAAACTTCTTCTGTAGCACCCTGCTGAGGTAGTGAGGGAACCTAGAACAGTCTGCTGTTGCACTGTGTGAATCCTATTGACCTTACTTTTTACAGAGTTGTGCATGTATATTCTGCAATTTTATTTTGGTTTAATTTAGAGTGAATTTTAAGGGATAGAGGAGTTTATTTAGTATATAGGAAGTAAGGGGCAGGTGTTTGTGCCTTTTCCACCGATCATGCAGACTGAAAGGAATATTTAAAGGGTTTACAATCAGCAGACGCAAGTGAAGGGATGTGCCTCATGGCAGCACTAATGTGTTGCTTGTTGTGTGTTTAGTTGTTTTTTCATAGGAGGGAAGAAATGTATAAATTCTGCCCTCAGGATTTACTGGACAGGGCATTTTTATCTTAATATAAAGTATATAAAATGTATGATAGTGCAACTGAAGGCCAGAACGTGGATAAATCTTTTTGTAGAATGTGTCAGGAAGTTGTTAATCCTAGTCTATTAGCATATAAAAACAAATACTTGGAATTGGGAGTACAGGTGGATACTGATTCAAGTAATATCCATGTGTTTCCAAAAATGTAAGCGTTAAAAATAGGGAGGTGCAAATGTTCATCTGTTATTGTGTTTGCAATGTGGCTAATGTGGAGAATAATGAGATGAAGGTATGTGAATGGCTAGATGATGGTATGGAGAAAACTGATAATCTGGATTAGATTTTATATGGATAGGATTATGGTAATGATAATCTGAGTGATGGTCTTAATCAAGTCAACAAAGAGGTGGTGTCAATTCTGTTTCTTTGAAACAATGTTTAATAATGATGTGCACAGAGATATGGAGCTGTATGAGGAGGGGAATGGTATAATGATAGGATTATCAGTAGATGAATCAGATGATATAGAGAACTGTGAGTGTTACTAAAACGGAGAGGAGAGGAGCACTGGGTATTTTTCATAGATAGAGAGGATGTATGCAATAGTAGTGAAATGCAGATAAGCAGGGTAATACCTAGTAAATATGTTTTAGCTATTGGTAATTCTATATTGAGGGGGATTAGAAACAGTGCTTGGCTCTAGCAAAGGCCAGAATATGGTGACTTCTTTGAGAGGTTTTCAAATGTGAGATATTTTAATGACATTAAAAGGACTTATTGCTAATGGGAAACAGTATGGAAAAGTTATTGTGGTGGGAGAAGTCTATGATGTTGGTGCATGTAATATATCATTATTTACAAATTAAGTTAATGAAACTATAAAGCTAAGTAAAATTAAAGAATCTGAATTCGCATTTTGGGATGCAATTCCTATAAAACAGTTTGGACGTACTGTGACTCAGGAGTGCTTTATTAATAATATCAACATGGATGGATCAGGAGGCTTTGTTATGGGGCATCCATTAAAGTCATCAAATTATGGGAGAAAATGGATATAAATTCATGCTTTTTTACTGATAAAACTCATTTGAGTTATATGGGGGATAGATTTCCCCTGAAAAACAGATAGTATCTGTGAATTCTTTTTTTAGAATTAGTGAATTTCTTTGGGAGTATTGATAAAGAAACAAATAAGACTTGCTTAAAATTCCTAAAGTGTAATACTTGAAGCCTTAACAATAAGTTTATTTTGTTTGAAACTAAAACTAAGAGTGGGAGAATGATACTGCATGGGTAACTGACACCTGGTTTTCAAAAGGAATCCTGCATTGGGTTTACCAGACTATAAAGCATTTCATAATGTTAGACATCAAAAAGTGAGTTGGTGTTTCCATTTTTGCTACTGGGAGGTTGGCATAATGGTTAAGGTATTTACCTTGCATACACAGGGTACAATGTTTGACTATCACATTAGGCAATCGACTAGGCTTACAATGGCCCAAAGGGGCAGTTAGCCTAGCACTAATCTATGAACCTATATCCATGAGAAATTGGCATCTAGTATTATAACTAATAGTTGAAATTTCTGGGTTATATCAATAAATATTAATGTCAGAAAAACAGTGGTTAAGGTCTGTTTGTTCTACAGATCACCAAATCAAAGTTCAGAGGAAATTAGAAAATTTGGTCAGGAAATTAGAAAATTCGGTCATACATTAATATCTTATTTTGAGAACAAATGCAGTTTGGACATAAAACTAATTTGTTCAGAGACACCTGTGGGATTATGGACAGGAGATGGGGGAATGTGGGTGGACAAAGGAGCTTAGGAAATAAAAGGAGGTAGGTGTTGTTGAGGGGTTGCAGATGATCAAGGGTTAAGGTTAAGGAGGAGGAAGGACAGCTGGTGAGGAAATTAAGTAATGGTGAGGAGGAATTATCTTGGTTATGTGCAGGAGTTGTGGGGTGGGGATATCAGATTTAGGTGTTTATTTTCAGCCTTCCCTCCCTGCCCTCTTTTTTTGATTACTGGTATGTTCTGGTTTTCTTAGGTTTTAGTTTAGTAGGCAGAGAAGAGGGGCTGGGATATCCTTCTTTACTTCCCCCTCTGGTGTTTATATTTTGGATCTTACAAGGTGGTTCACTGGTTATTGAAGTGAGAGGTGGCATGCTGCTTCTGGTGTGAAGTTTGAGTAAGTGAGTGGTTGGAGTAACATTGCCTACATTATAGTGGAGCAGAGATGAGCATGTGAAACTGCCTACTTTAATTTGTTATATTCTAAGTTATGTATTATATTGGTGAGTGACTGAATCTTTGATTAATAAATTCTGTGTTTAACAAACTTTGTGATTATTAATTTGAGATTAATAAAGTTGATTAATAAAGGTAGTCTTATGCCAAGATAGTGTGGTGTGGATTTCTTTGGGTAGATCCAAACAATTATGACATCATTGCCAGAGATCTTAATGCACCCCATGTCCAGTGGGATGCTAATTCCAGTGTTGGAGGGGTAATTGGTGATGTAATATGGTGTAGTAATGAGCTTGGGTATACTCAGGTACTAAAAGACAGTACTGCAGGTTATAACATTCTAGATATTGTTTAGACTAATATAGATAAAAATGTTTAATTGTACTTGAATTAATAGGAACTAATCATGCCAGATTAATATGGAAATATAAAATAGGAGTTATGGATTCACTTAAGAAGTAAAACATTTTGAGGCATGCCAATTATAGAACTGATCATTCCTTGATTAGGGAATAGTTAAACTAGAAGTGGGAAGAAGTTTTTACTTTGGGAAATACTGAAAATGGCTGGGAACAGTTTTATGCATAGATTTCTCAACTTGTAGAAATGTTTACTCATTTAGTAAGAGCTACAGATACAGAATATATGTCATCTTGGTGGAACAGAGTATTGGATAAGGCTAGTAAAAGTTAAAGTTATTGTGGAACAATTATAGAAGTCAACCTAGTTCAAGAAACAGGGAAATATAAGTTAACTAGGATTACTATTAGAAGACATTTTTTGGCTGCTAGGAGAGAATGTGAGATGAAACATGCATGTCATATAATGGATAATAAAATAAGCTTTTTTAAATACCTTAAGCATTTTAAGTGTGAGACTGGAAGGTACATCATTATGGTGAATGATAACTACTAACATCATGTTATTTGCTGATTTTTTTTTTTTTTTTTACTATAGTTGTTTCCTCATTAGATAAGTCTGATAATAGGTTAATCATTTTTACATTTGTTGGTGAGTATGCACATTTCTTTAATAACAGTACAGAAAACATTGTTGAAAAGATCAAGCTGTGCTCAGCTGTAGGCCAAAATGGATTAAATTGTTATTTTTTGAGGTCCATTATTATGGATATAATTCCATATTTAAGATATATTTTCCAAAATTATTAGAGATATGGTTTGTCCCAAATTTGTGGAAAGAGGCATTAGTTGTGCATATACTTAAATGTGGGGATACCATTGTGGTTGAAAATTACAGGTCAGTTAGTTTGACCAGTATTCTGAGTAAAGATTTTGAAAGTGTTATCTCAGAGTATATTAGTAAATCAATGAAAAATATCAAGGATTATATCCAACATGGATTTGTTCAAGGCTGTTCTTGTTTAACAAATTTAGTATACTTCTATCAGCTTCATATGTAAAACTTAGATGTAGGGATGCCTGTTGATGTTATATATTCGGATATGGCCAGAATGTTGATATTGTTCCTCATCATAGAATTATCTTATTGGTGATAGAAAATGTTATCAATCATTATACTGTTAGATGGGTAAAGAACTGGTTACATTATTGGCCATGTAAAGTGAGGCTTGATGACACCTTATCTGCAGTGAAAATAATTAATTCTGGTGTCCCCCAGGTGTTTGTGTTGGGACCTGTTCTTTTGGTCTATTTATGGCATGTTTTCCAAGGCCTAATAAGTTGTGGGTATGTAAAAATGGAGGTGATTTCAAAAACTCATTCTGTGGTAACATGTCATAATGACCAATATGAATTACAAAGGTAATTTAATGAGAGTACTGCCTCTAATAGTATGAAGTTTAATGTTAAAAAGCATCATATTGTGCATTATGGAATTGGTAATTGGTTATATCATTATGCAAGGCACAACTTCCTACTTGGTGAGATAGGTGTCAGGGATTTGGTCATAAAATATATAAATATCTAAATTTTGAGTTACATTTAATGGGGATTTTAAAAAGTATTTTTACTAAGATGTATTTAGAACTGTTGTTAGCAGGGAGAATAAAGGAAGTTTTACTGCTTAGTTATATAGCAATAATAAGGCCTGTTATAGAATTTGGTGCGTCTATTTTGTTTGTATAACTTTAGGCACCTTGATGGACTGGAAAGGATTCAGAAGGAATTGTTCCTCTTTTCTAAAGACTGGTGAGGGGGAGATGTAACTGTAATACATACATTTTTTCATAATGATTGCTATGTTGCCAGTGTGGAAATAAATAAATAAGATTAGTAAAAAGGTGTCTACAAGGAATAGTAATTTCTTTGTGGAAATAACAGCAGGCAGAACCAATTTACTACAAAATTTGATCCGTTCCCGAGCTGGTAGATGATAGAATTGTATTCCAATTAGAATCAGGAAGACTGATTTACTTGCACACTTTAAAAATGAATTGGATGTTTGGATAGGAGACAGAGTTTTCATTTCAGGGTATTTTGGTTGCAAACTCTTCTTCCTCTGCAAGTTTTTCAAAAAAAAAATTCTAGCTTTTCAATCTTTTTTTATAGAAGATGCCAGATTTCTTCCCGAGTTTTTATTTATCCTTATAACATTCCTCCCTCTAAATGTTTAGTTGTCAGTTTGCTGTCTGATAAGAAGCAGGATTTACAAACTGGGAAACATAAGGTAAAGCAAGTCCCTCTAATAATTTGTTGCGAAAATGTCTTTTTTTTTCTGTTGCTCTTGTTAAGGCATTTTTATCTACAGAAGTTGTCACAATGAGGGCAACTAATAGGATCATAACTCGTTGGAAGATAAAAAATTGAAAGTGTTTTGGGGGCATTTCATGGCCACAAGAACAATTGTTGATTCTGCTGTCATATCATTAGGAAGTGGAGTTACATTAAAATATAATACTAACTAAATAGAAAAAATGATACTGATCACTTTCAAGACTGAGATCTAGTAAGTGACCTATGAACTAATGAAGTCTAGCAGATTGGCAGCTATTCTCAGGAATGATAAAAAACTGAGAACAATATACAATACCATGCCTTATCTTGTTGTCCTCCCCCTAATGACCATGGCTTGAGATGGGATCTACACATGGCTAGAAGGATGCTCCTTGTTGAAAAAAAGATCAGACTGAAAAAATTATGTCTGCATATGACTAATTCTAATCCATATTGTATTCCTATTTCAGTGATCCTTATGATAAACTTTTTTATTTTACAGCAGTTAACTTGCCCAACACATTCAGAACTATAACCTTTTTTTTCTCACTGGTCCTCAACCAGATATAGTTTATTAATCCTGTTGTGAGGGAATCTTCTGTAACAATGTACCCCTCATTCCCATCTGATGGAGCAAAAAACTGAGACCTGTTACCATACTCCGTAACATCGAGAAATTGAATTAAAAATGTGCTACAGAGCCTGGGACTGATTGAGGAAGGAGAATTAAACATGCAATATAATTATACCTTATGGCTTTATATGTTTTTGAGTATTTATTACGTTTTGATCCTTGTGGACCTCCAGCGGTAAGACAGCTAGGGGAAATGCAGATGGAGAAGAGAATAATGGTGGGGGGAAAGCAGAAATACATGTCCACAGGGAATGAATAACTCAAAAGTACAACCCAAGCCCTCAAAGTTTAATTTACTCAGTATACTGGTAAAGGTACATGTGAGGGGCTATACTAATCTCAAGCACACACCACCCTGGAAAAGGAGGTCTGCTAAGCTAATACAGAGGAAAATGGCAACTAGATTCCTAGGAAAACTGTGTGGAAAAAGAAACACTGACTATTGGTTATGCTCATTCAACATGTCAGTCCATGATTGTCCGATAAATTCAGTTCAGAAGACATTCCCCAGTCCAGACTCTCAGTTGGCAAAAGGCAACTGAAAATTCCTAGATAGGAATGACACTAAAGGTATACACACACACATACACACACACACACACACACACACACACACACACACACACACACACACACACACACACACAAACAAACAACCTCTCTCTCGCACTTGCAGTTATTTCAACAATAGCATGTGTTTGGGAAGCAAGAAGAAACTGAAGCATCCAAAGAAAACCCACACAGACACTGGGGTGACACTCTGGCTCCACAAAGGATATCAAAGTAAAGAACCAGCTGCTATCAGGCAGTAATGCTAATCACTCCACCCCTGTGTCAGCTACTACTGATTAGCTTACAATGAACAAAGTACATATGTGGACTTTGCATGTTCTGCCTGTTCCTTCACATAGGAATAACATAACTGGGAACACTGCATTCACACATGCATTATTTACACTGCAGTGCCTTTTATGTTTCTTACTTGCCTCCTGGGTACTGGCTGCTTATTTTGAGCAGTGGAAATAGGGCTTCTATTTATAAATTTAATGTGACTTTGCAGTTCAGATTAGGATTATCCCCAAAGTTTAACAATGCCATCAAAATCAATGAAGTTAAAGGCAAAGAACTGCAGTGCTGCTAGAGATGTATATACAGAGGACTGAAAAAATGTCAAAAATATTTTAGTTTCCCAAAATTGGCAGAATGAGAGTGTTTCTTTTCTGACATTTAATACTAATTTAAATTAAAACCTGAATACATTTATGCTCTAAATTTGAAAACATTCAGATTTTTTTTATCTATATGTCTTACCTCTGAAGTAGAGAACACGTGTGATTCTGTCTTATAAATACCAATAGGAATTTCTGCACTTGACGAACAAAGCTTTTGAAACAACCTGCCGTATGTTCTGATCCACAAGTCATCTTCTACAATTTTCAGCTAAAATCAAAAAGTGGAAGAATATTATGTAAGCTTAGACTCTACATAGAAACAAATTATCATATTATATAAGTCCTCTGAATTTTTAAATTAAGAAAAGATGAAAAAGTGAAAGCCTCAGGTAAATCTATATTCTGAAATAACTAGGTCTGCAAAAAATCCAGAATGTAGATATATTCCCAGTTTTAATAAAAAATAAATGAATAAATAAACAACCAAGTAAATAAATAAAAAAATATGGAAAGTAAATGATGTGTCAACCTAACAATGCAGATGAATTAACAAAGTGGGGCGCTTTACAGAAGCAAAAGATATCCTGCAGTCTTTTCTAAAACAGCAGTATTAATTATGGTGCTAACAATAAACTGAACATACATCAGAATTCTACTAAAGGGGTAGTTACCCCAAGGCAGCAGTAATTTACTCATAGTTTCCTTTGAAAAAATCACCTCCTAATATAAGAAATGGAGGTATGTAATTCAGACATAGTGTTCCCCACAGGTGGAATAAGCTATCATCTAGCTTAAAAAGTTACAAGGAAACAATGACTTTCAAGCTTTCACTATATTATGCCGAGTTACCCAAAAGGGTAACACTTGAATGATTCAGCTTGGTTTTTCTGTTCGTTTTATTGGTATTGTTCATTGGATTAAACAAGTGTTTTGTTATTCATTGGTCTGATTCCAGTTTATTTCCGCCTTGGAGCTGTACTGTTCCTTTTGAAGAGGGCCAAAGAGGCGCTCTGCTTGACATGTATGGGCAGTCTATTTCAGAGTCTGGGGAATCTCTGGGTCAGGAACCTATCCCTCCAACATGTTTTGTTTATTGTGATGACAAGGTTTAGATCCTTGGGATTTCTTTAAGTGTAGCATGTCTAACAGTTCTGGGTTTGACAAGGCCTTGTATGTTAAGCAGAGATCGCCTCTTAGTAGACGATATGTGACAAAGTATAGCTGGAGTTTTTTAAGGCAGTCAGTGCAGGGCATCTGCTTTAGGTCTGTGATTCTTTTAGTGAGGTATTTTTGCAGCCTTTCCAGTTGTTGCAGATGTCTTGAGAGGTACATACCAAATGGGGCATTGTATTCCATAATGGGTCTAATGAGGGATGAGTACAGTGGGACAATGACCCCCTTTTTTCTGGATGAAAAGCTCTTAGTGATGAGGTGTGCCACATGGAATGATTTCCTGACTGTTGTGGCGATGTGGTTATCGAAGGTGAGACCACTGTCCACCTGTGTCCCTAAGTCTCTTGGTTCTTTTGGTTTTTCTTCTCAGTTGAACCACTGCTTGTCTGGCACCTTTTCCTAAGGCTACAGGAACACAGGAGGAACAGGTGCTAAAAAGAGTATAACGGGCTTTCTAAATGCAGACTTCATCAAAAAAGCAGAAAATATTTTGTTTTTACTGGTATTTGAATTTGCCTATTAAATTCTGCTATTTAGAGTGTGTTTTATCAGAAATGTATTATATTTTTTCAGTCTGCTTGGCTAGAAGTTGTATGCACAATAAATTACTTGACTATTACTGTGGCACAAAGTATTACCTTAATGTCATGTTAATTATTTTCTCTATATATCTCCAATTTTACTCTTAGCTGTAGTTTTTCTACTGGTGTTAAGTTTCTGAGGGCCGGTGTGACTATTCTATGGGAGAGAATATACTGCTGGTGTTTCTGACAGGTTGACTAAAGCCCTAGTTGTTTTTCTTAGGGGTACTTTTAGGTTTGCTTCCTAGTTTAACTGTACTGGGTAAAGCTCTGTGTACACTGAATTTGACAGAATCAGGTACTTTCTGTTTCATACATTCTCTTAGAAACCTTATATATTTTAGAAACATAAACCAGTGCAGTCTTAATGTATGGGCACACTGGGCAGTGTGGTTTTATGGACTGCATAATTGTACTATTCACCACTGCTATCCCATATGCTACAATGCTCGGACCAGCAAGGACTGCAGTTGTTTTGCCATGGAGAATGCTAAATGATCAGGGAGTGGGTTCAAAGAACCCATTGACTTAAAAAAATAAATCAGTAAATAAAAAAAGAACCCGCTGTCTTCTTCATTGACTAATCTATATGATTGTAGGACCTACTGGGTAATAGATGACAGCTAACTGATCTTTTTAGAACATTTACTTTCAAAATCATCTTTACTTTCTAGCAGAAGGTATAAAACAAATGTTAGTCCAGTGGGTGAAAACTGCATGCATAGTTTCATGCAGAAGTCTTTAAGCATACTGGTCATTACTTATTGATTCTATCAGCCATTAGCGATCTTGATATTGCACTTTATCAGATTAGAACCTCATAATATTATTCTATTTGGGAATGACTCTAAGAGCAATGGTGAGTCTTTCCATGAGAAAGGAACTACCAGATAGCACCTGGCCATTGGATAAGAGCCCAGTAAAACCTAGGTCACACATTTAGACTATTAGATAGATCTCTCTGGAATTGAAATACTGTTCTTTAATGTGATCCCAGATGTCTCTGAAAACATTACTGGGTCTGTTAAGAGGCTTTTGGGGTTGAAATATTTAAGAAAGTTCATGTTAACACAGCCATTGCAGTAGATCTGCTTTTTTGTGAAAATGTTAGCAGTGTTACAGCCTTGGGTAATGCACTAATATAACAGTTCTAAATTAGTACACACACACACACACACACACACACACACACACACACACACACACACACACACACACACATGCATTTTCCACCAAATGTTGGTATCTTTGCAAGTCTTTATGTCATATGATCTCTCTCTCTCTCTCTCTATATATATATATATATATATATATATATTATTTTTTGGTAACAGATACACAAATATTATTACATAAATACAAAGGTTTATTAGTAGGACCATAGGCTGTACTACATATTTCCTTTGTCTGCCAATTATCATTTAGTGGGAAATCTTTTGTATCAAAGCAATGGCTGTTTACTTCTCTGACAGAGCAATGTTTTAAAAATTACTAATCACTGGCAATAATCATCCTCCATAAAATCTGTGATAATTGGTCATTTTATTTTGTAGTGTTCAAGAATGGATAAAGCAGTATATTTGTGTTTTTTTTTTTATCAGCACAACCTGTTCTTTACAGAATAAATGTTGTTGGCATTCTGTTTACATTAGCATGCCTCTAACTTATCATTCTGCCAGTGGTGCCTCCTGTTGACATCTTCATCTGTTGCCCTTCTGGATTCACTTATAGAAGGGATTTTGTTTCTTTTTTTTTTCTCATATTTTTTTATTGATTTTCAAGAGTATAATTACAAATCTTCAATAACATTACATTTTGTCTAATAGTTTTTTAATCCAAACCAGTAGAAATACGCCCAAGTGGAAAAAAGTTCCAGCTGCACGAAAAATAAAATAAACCAAATATGTAATCCAACACATGCACAGGAACCAAATGGCAGTGACGTCCAATAACGAAAGGCACCAAGTAGCTCAAAAATCAATACGAACAGCCACGAAGTAATGAAGTATAAAAACAGTTTAATTCAATATAGTAAGCACTTTCACCCGAAGGCTTCTTCAGACTTTAATCAAATTCATGAAATGCTGACATAAATAGCAGTAAATAGCAGCTGATAGGCTCATGTTACAAACACGTCATAAATAGTTAAAAATTCTTAAAAATTTTTTAAAAACAAATATATAAGACTTTATAAAATTCATAATAGACCTGGTTTATCCTCAAAAATGCACATGCATAAAATTAACTTATAAACTTATAAAGCCAAATACAACTAGCTAGAGAATTGTAATTGAAATTTCAACACCCTATTACTAAACGTGAATTCTTGTTTCACACAGGGACTAACTGTTTAAGCACTAATGTGGTTTATTTAGCTAGATGTATATCATGCACCACGTTCTATATTGGAAAAACCAACAGGCAGCTAAGAGAACGCGTGAGGAGCATGTTTATCACATGCGTATAGGATCGGAACACAATGCTCTAGCTAAACACTGTAAAGCTCTAGGAATGTCTCATTCCTTTAAGTTTTGTGTTATTCAAAATATATTTTCTAGTATTAGAGGGGGTGATATTGACAACTATACCCAGGAATGTGAGTTAAGATGGATTATTAGATGTAGGGCAAACAAACCTCCTGGGCTGAATGACAAAATTCAATTAAGACCCATTTTACATAAAAGAAGAGTATTTAAGCCCAAATTATGAAATGCATTAACACTGTTGTATTAAAGTCTGAAGAAGCCTTAGGGTGAAAGCGCTTACTATATTGAATTAAACTGTTTTTATACTTCATTACCTCGTGGCTGTTCGTATTGATTTTTGAGCTACTTGGTGCCTTTCGTTATTGGACGTTACTGCCATTTGGTTCCTGTGCATGTGTTGGATTACATAATAGTTTTTTAAGCTTTATCCAGGCAATTTGTTTATGAGTCCTGTTTGAGGAGTGTAACATAGCTGTTTGTAATTCCCTACTACAAATAATCTTAGTAAAAGATATAAATTCCTTAAATGAGAGGTTATTTTTACATTTCCAATTTCTAGTAATAGTTTTTCTTGCTATAGCAAGTAGAGTCCAAAGGAGGTTCATTTGATTCAGTGGAACATACCTTGGCATTGGTGTATTAAAAAGGTGTCGTAGAATCAGAGATCTCGCATCTGTCCGACCACAAAGCTTTAATAAAATTTTTAAACTCCATCCAAAATGTGGTTATTGTTCTGCATTCTAAAAACATATGTGCCCAGTCGGCATCTATTAGCTCCTCGCATCTCCAACATCTATTAAAATCTTTCTTGCTTATTCTAGAGGCTTTTTTGGTGTAATAAAACTTCTATGAATGAATTTCCATGTAAAAATGTTCCAATATGTGGAAGAAGAGGTATGGTAAACAGATCTGAGAATTAAAGTTTTATCATTTATATGTATTTGGGAGTTGTTGAAATTGTTGATATATTTCCATAAATTGTCGTCTAATATTATTAGATCTGATTGAAGAATGTTGTAAAATCTTGACAATGAGATACCATTATTATAGCCTATATTGGTGAAGCCAAAGAGGATGGATAATTTTTTGGGGAGGTCTGTTATAGCAGGAAAATGATGTTTTTTAAATTCCGTTAAAATAAATTCTCTGAAGATTTGAATATTTAACCAGTTATTTTGGTAGATATTATACCTGGCTAAAAGGTAGGTAATATCATGAATATTATTAGTTCCTGAAAACTGATGCCAGAATAATAACCCGTTTTCTTCCATAGTTTTTATTTTCATCATGTTAAAGGAATCAAAGCATCCCTTGGTTAAGATTATTGGAAACATTAGAATGGACAAATTGTTGTTCAAAAGGTTCTTATTCATTACTTTTTTTAAATTTTGCAAGATATATTTAATTATAGAAATAAGATGTGATTTTTCCTGCTCATTGTTGAAGAAGAATTCTTTAATAACTATAAATAGCTTAATATTTTCAGAACAATATATGTTTTTGAAAAACTTGTCAAAATTACTTAATAGTATTGTTTTGTGTAAATTTTTCCAATTTGAATGGTATTTTGGACTTAACCACAGACTTGTTATATTAAGAATAATGGCATCAGCATAAAGCTCAAAATTTGGAAAAGCAATCCCTCCTTCAATCCAGTTTTTATAGTGCCAATCACATTTAATCCTTGGTTTTTGAGGATACCATAGAAATTTAATTAATATGGTGTTTATGTGTTTAAGTTGTTTTCTAGAAGGAGGAGCCAATAATGTTTGAAGATAAAAAATAATTTTTGGTAATAGAATCATTTTTATCAGAGATAATCTTTCTTCTATAGTAAAGAACATTTTCTTCCATCTATTAATGTATTCTGTGATTTTATTTAATAAAATTTTATAATTTATATTTATAGTGTCCTTCCATTTAGACAGAATATGAACCCCTAGATATTTCAATTTATCATTGGTCCAGTTAAAGTTATTGTAATTAGATAGAGTGTTATTCAATTTTTCATTGATGAGAATAGTTTCTGTTTTGTTTTGGTTAAATATAAGGTTTGAGATTTCCTCAAAGAGTTTTAATGATCTGATAATGTGATCAATAGATGAATCAATATTTCCAATAGTTAATAAGATATCATCTGCAAAGAGTAAAATTTTAGAAGAATAGTTCTCATTAACATCAAAACTTTTTATGTTTATATTGTTTGTTATAAAATTAGCAAATGGTTCTATTGCTAATGCAAATAGTAGTGGGATAAAAGGCAACCTTGTCTAGTGCCTTTTAGAATTTGAAGTGGGCCAGATAAAAAAGCGCCGATTTTAATATACGCTATAGAACCTTCATATAATTTTTTTTAACAAGTTTAAGATTTCTGAGGAGAAATTATATTCTTTTAATACCATAAATAGGTATGTCCAGTTAACAGAATCAAATGCTTTATCTAGATCTAGACTGATGAGTGATAATTCTTTTTTTTTTATTTGCAAAATCTATTAAAGTTAAAAGTCTAATAGTATTATCCTGAACTTTTCTGTTCAGTATAAAACCTGTTTGATCATTGTTTATTAAAGTCGGCATCATTTGATTTAATCTGTTTGCTAAAATAGACGTAAATATTATATAATCTATATTTAATAGGGAAATAGGACGATATGATGAAACAAATTTGGAGTCCTTATCTTGCTTTAGAATGGGAGAAATTAGCGAATATTTCCAAGAAGGACAAAGTTTGTCACTTATTCGAACCTCCTCAAGTGCTTTCATTAATATCTTCAAAGCGGAATCAGGGAAAACTTTATATAATTCACCTATTATGCCATCAAGACCAGGGGCTTTATTATTTTTAAGATTTTGTATTCTTTCTTTAACTTCTATTAATGATATTGATTTAAGTAATCTATTATTTTGTTCTTTAGAAAGTTTATTATTTATATTGTTTTTTAGAAATTCTATTTTTGAACTATTATTAGTAAAGTTTAAATTTGCTTTATTCATTGTTTCATGATATGAACAAAAAATCTCTAAAATATCTTTTAGATCTGAAGAAGGTTTTGAATTGTGTTTAGATGTGTCTAATATTTAAATTATGTGTTTACTCTTGTGAAAACTTTTCGTTTTGGCTGCTAATCTATGCATATGTTTTGGATTAAATGAATAAGACTGTAATTTTAACCTCTCTAAATTAATTGCTACTTTATGACTAAGAATTTCTAAATATTCGAGATTTAGTTGTTTTAATTCCAGATTCGAGCCCAATTCTTTGGGGTGTAAGTTCTTTTTTAAAGTGTCAATTTTCAATTGTAGATTTAATAATTCTTTGTCCCATTCTTTCCTTTTATGTAAATACCAGGTTTTTATTTTCCCATATATATAAGATTTTAAAGAGTCCCAAATAAACACTTTATTTGTGTTATTATTATTATTAAGTTCAATATAATAGTTTACTTCCTTTATAAACCATTCTTTGAATCCTTTTATCTTAATAATATAGGCTGGTAGTCTCTGCCAATGAATAAGATCGTTTGGTTTAATTTTAATTTTAAATAGTATGGCATTGTGGTCTGACAGAGGGCATGATGTAATCACTACATCTTGAGTCTTAGATAATAGGCTGTCAGATATAAACACTTTATCAATAGTCATCTGTGTACCATATCTATAAGAAAAGTGAGTAAAATTGAGAGACCTCTGCTCTTTGATCATGTATATGTCTTTTAGGTTATATAATGAGACAAAATCTATCAATTTTTTGGCTGATGCAGGTATCTTAATATTGCTGACATTAGTGGTATCTTTAGATGATAGAATACAATTAAAATCACCTGCCAAAATGATATCTCCTTTAGAATTTGCTGTTATTATTTCCAAATATTTGTTTGCAGATTTAGCACCAATACCAGGTAGCCAGTACATATTTGCTAAAGTAAAATATTTCTTATTCAATTCCAATACTACTAGACACAACATACCATTTTTATCAGAGAAACTGTTAATTATTTTAGGTATTGGTAATGTATTTTTCCACAAAATCATGGTTCCTCTTCTCTTTGTTTGGAAATGAGATTCAGCTAGAATACTATAACCTTTAAAAGCCATTTTTTCTAGATCTTTCTGAATAATGTGCGTTTATTGCAAAAATATAATGTCAGTTTTATTAGATGCTAGGTATTTGAGTAACCTTCCTCTTTTAGTAGGGTTATTAAGACCATTTGCATTCAGAGACAGACATTTAAACCCAGACATTGATTACTTTAAGCTTTTGATGGATAAATACTATTCTGGACTTAATTAACAAGTAATGTTCAGAGAAGATGAAAATATAACTATATACAAAACTAACCATGGAACATCTAGTTCCTGGATTGATGAAGAAGCCATCAATACCACCCTCTATCATCCTTAGTGCTCAAGACTATCGTTCTCTAATGCTACTACCTAATATTTTATTGAATCAACAAACTACAACCTATTAATTCTTCAGGATGAATAGGTATTACTATGTAGGAGATATTGTGGAAAAACATCAATTACCATGGATAATGTAATTTTCAAAATTTTTAAGAACAGTGTCTTTAAACTTGTATCATGACATAGTATATCATATTCATTTATGTCTATTCTATACTAATACAGATCTTAATCTAGTATACTACATTAGTTCAAAACCTACTTATCTAGGAATTCAGTAAAGAAGTTTATGTATAAAAATAAGAACATTTATCATGTAACAAAACATTCCTGTATGAACTTGTCTGTGAAATCACAACAGTGTTAATATTTACTATAGAATCAGCATATTAATATATAGCCTATAGGCTTATTTTCCTTTTATATAAGATATAAAATCATCAGTTTTTCCTTTCCCTAAAAAAAAAAAAAAAAAAAAAAAAAAACATATCTAATTAACCTTAAATAATTTCTTAAGGTATTAAAGATATTTAAAATAAAGATGTACTAATGAGAATTTTTTACATGAGAAGATAATATTTTAGTTGCACAAATATCTATGCAGGTATATAGATCTGTGTAATCATCAAAAACATTAGCTTTTCTTTCCAAAGATGTGAGTCTAAAGAAACTATGTAGTGTAGCTTGATTTTGATAAAAATATCATATAATGAAGTCACAGCTTTTAACCTTCAAGGACACTTCAGTTTTAGATGTTATAGTAATAATGTGTTCCCTTAAGTTGTCCTTTTTAACAAAATACATTAACACATTTTACCAATATTTTTTCAGTTAGAGCGGCAGTGGTTAACATGCAATATATTTTTTGCTAGAAAATGTAGTCTACAGACAGTAAAACATTCAATATTTTATGAATATTAGTGAAAATGTCAGATTGTAGTATGCACTTATGTAGCTGGAGGTGGATTAAGTAGATCACAATTTCACCATTCACTATAAATCCAACATAATGTAAAATATTAATTAGAAAAGCAGTTAAAAAGTAAAGGCTACCTTTGGAAATAACAACTGTCCTCATGTCCTGATGAAAGTAGTAACTATAAGTCAAGAGTAACCATCCCCACTTTGCACTGCCCCCCCCAAACAGACTTCTACTACTATCACTGACTAGTGAGGCAAAAGCATCAAGTAACAACTAAGATCATTCTCTAAGCAGAACTGTCTCCTTTTCTTTGGAACCAAAATTTTTCCTGCCCCAATATATTATTTCACCCTTTTATAACAGAATTATTATTTATTGTAATGGTCTGTCTGCAGCTTTGGCTTCCCCAATCCAGCAGTATTGCCATCAACCAACAACTCATATAATCAATAAGATTGGGGACGAAGATATCAAGATGAAAGCACAGAAAATACATAGCTGCCCCAAAATCTACTTTATAAATAATAAGAACACATTAACCCCCAATAGATAATGTATTTTAGTGACTTTATAACCATTGCATATGCAGCTTTCTGCTCTGCTAACCAAAAAGGATCAGATGACCTAGTCTATGTTTTCACTGTATCTGTTAGCTACAGCTGCCAACTAATGATCAAGTGTAAACTGCTTTGTAAAACATGTCATCAGAAAACTTATTATGAAGGGAACACCATAGGCATCAACATTGGTTTAGTAAAAAGGACCTTTATATATGTCTATGCTTTTTATATATTTTTCTTTCTTGCTCTTGGTATGTGATAAAGCATTCAGTTGTTCCGTTTTCTTTTTCTTTTTTTTTATGTGAAGATTTCTGGTAACGTGACTATGTAACCAAAGTTCATATGACAAAAGAGACTTCGAGAGAGTACATGCATAAGTCTCTTGTATTACAAAGAAGATCTGACCAAGAAGTCTCGAGGCAACAGCCTTCTTTTTCCTTTTTTTCCCCCTTCCTTCTCCTTTAACATTTGAATTTTGTCGGTTAAAAGCTCACACTAGGGAATCTGCAGCAAGCTATGATAACTGTTCACGAGATACTCGTGATGTGCATTTTGTGAGGGAAAAGAAAAACAGAATATGTTACTCAAAAAGCATGTATATGAAGTACAAAAAAAAAAAAAAAAAAAAAAAAAAACAACTTTGCCCCATTTTATATAAATATAAAATTCTCTGTAACTATCAGTTTTATTGGCCAATGTATCTGATATCAAGCATACAAACCCTCCTGTCCCTACAACACACACTCCACCAGCTTTCATCAGAAAATACATCTCCTTTTCCCTCTCCGATGGACCCACAAACCACATTTAGTAAAGACACAAACCTCTCAAGTGTATGAGAATGCATTTTTACATGTCATGACGGATTCTTAGAAAGAAAACAATCTTCTCTTATTATGATAAAGAACAATTTCCAATACCTTTTAAACTATTTAGTACAAGTCACATTAAGTTATATCCAATAGCTCTAAAAGGACCCAAGCATAACATGACATTTAACAGGACAGAAAGTCCGCTGATGCAGAAAGGGGCTACACTTTCATTTAATTGCACTGAGATGGGGAGCCTTCATTTCACTTATCAGAGCGATCTATATCATCATAATCTAATACACATACAGTATCCAGAATTAAGGGGGTTTTTGTTTTAACCAATATTTCTATGGTATTGCTACATTGCCCCTATGTAGTTGTCAACTAATAATACACTCTATGAAGGGAAGATTTAGAATTTTAACATCTATGTTTAACATTCTAGCGTATTTGTATTAAAGGCTTTTAAACAGCAAATAAATTTAAAAATAAATAAATAAATAAGCATACTTAATAAATATTAAATGATTTTTACCTTAACATGTATGTTTTTCCCCGATGTAGGTGATTTGTAGCACAAAAATTTTGGGATTTGAAGGGATTGTGGAAGAGCTTCATTTGTATTATTTACCCTTAAGCTTCTTGCTTGTTTTATCAATCGATAACATTTTTCCATTTGTTGCCTGCCTTTTTAAACTAGGTAATGAGATGTCCATATCTTCAGTGTTTTCCAAAATCTTATTCTTTTCAGATATTCAGAGGCGTCATCAAGATTATTAAATATTTTTATTCCTTCAGATAGATGTATTTTAATTCTGGCAGGAAAAATGATTTGTGCTTTAATTTCAGCTTTCTTCAGATTTTTAATGAGAGGAATGCAGGCTTTTCTTTTAGTTATTATAGTAGAGGTATAGTCATTGTCAAATCTTATGTTTCGACCATTAATTTGTATAGGATTACCTGCCCACGCTGTTCTCAGGATTAAGCCCTTGTCTTGAGATGATAAAAATTTTACAGTAATGGATCTTGAAGCATTTGGATTTTTTGACACAGACATATTTGACAATGACCTGTGAGCTCTCTCTATCCCAAAAGAGAGAAATTCAGGTAGGTTTAGTGTCTTAGGCAACCAGTCATTCAAGAACTGTATTGTGTTATTTCCTTCCATTTTTTCAGGTATGCCGTATATTCTAATGTTATTTCTTCATGACCTTGATTCTAGGTCCTCCACGTTATCTGAAAGTGCGGTGTTTTGCTTTAGTAAGAAGTCAATCTGGCTATCATTTTCATGCTGTCTTCCGTTTATTTCATTAAGAGATTCTTCAATTTCTGTTATCTGGTCTGTGTGTCTTGTAATTATCTCCTTGAATTCTTCAATCTGCTTTCTATTTTCTTTCTTCATGTTTTCCATGATTTTTTTCTAAATTGTCCATTTTCATGGAAAGATCTTGAATACTGGATATTATTGTTTGTAATTCTTTCTTCATGGAAGTTTCCTGGAGAGAGGCTTTTGAATGACTCATAGCTGAGAGAGTCTGTTATATTCAGCTGCTGTACTTCTGACAGGATGTAATTCACTTTCTATTCACCAAAATTGAAATATTTGTAGAAAAAAATAATCCACTGTATCTAAATATATAGGTGAAAGAAAACTTAGATGTTTTTAAAATAATATTAAGAACATTTCCTGTCAGAGAAATTTCTGTTAAGCAGAGCATCAAAAAAGTGCTGTTATCTCTCTGACATCTTGGCCACGCCCAGGGATTTTGTTTCTGATGGTCTGGATTACCATGAGGTTTGCAGGTGTACTTCCAGTAACAGAGTCTACTGAACTTCTGTAAGCTTTTGGGATAATATTCAACTGTTGTTTCCAAGAGCTATATTGTGATTTGTCAATTCTGACTGCCTTAAGGATACTTCTCATGAAACATTCCATTAAGCCATTATCCTATGGCCACAAAGAAATTATTTTCTAGAAGTTTATCTTGGCATCTTACACTGGTAGCTATTGAATAGCGGAACTTTATTAATTTTTATCATCTCTTGCAAACCAGATTATGCAAAATGCTGTGTAGCATAGATACGAGTGCCTATGAAGTTGATGAAAGCACTGGCAATATGATGGGGGAATCTTATGCCATCATCTGTGATAATTAATAAGTATTGATTACAGTACAGAGTCCTGTAATAGTCATTGCTTACGTAATCCCATGTTTCCCTTGGGAGTTCTGTCATTTAACTGGAACAGTCTTACTGTGTTGTATATTTGTTTGGCATAGCAAATGGTATTAACATTTTCTCTGTGGGATCAAATATGTTCGCTAACCATATCCTTTCCCTCATCACTGACTTACTGAGGCACACTGAGTCTGTACTCTTTTTGTCACAAAAGAGTTTTTTTTTCATCTAGGTCCTCACTCTTAACTTTGTACCAGATGTCACTGCTACAGTATGGTTTACTTTTAGCAAAAATAGTATCTCTCCATGTCAATGAATACCAAAATCCAGAGCAAAGGAGAAAAGCAAACCAGTTCAACTGTAGCTCACTGCCAAATTTATTCAAAATAAAAGACGAAAAACATATGAGATCAAGCGCTTTCGCCTGGATCAGTACCAGGCTTTTTCAAGATGAGTTTGCACTCACAAAAACACAGATTTGTATACTACAAGTAATAATATCACATGATCAAATGTGTTAACAGCTTAGTTGATAGGCAAATAAATTAATAGGCAAATACATTGTTAATTGGTAACCTAGTGCAAACAGAACCACTGAGCCATGCTCTTAAAAAATTGTAAGCCATGCAGTGATAAAAACACTTTTGTAGAACAATAAAATGTTAAAAAACATTAAGAAACATTGATAAACATTGTGTATTTGGGTTTTTGTATACAATGCTGTAGTTTCTATGTGGGTAAAACCAAGAGAACCTTAGAAGAAGGATTTACGAGCATTTATATGAAATTTCTAAAAAGAAGGACACTAATGCTTTCTACAAACATCTTGGCACGTGTCCTAATATGCAGTTGAGATTTATGGTTTTAGAGCAAGTTCTGCAGTACAGTAGGAGGGGACTGGGAGGCCCGGCTTGAGTATAAGGAGCTGTTGTGGCAACTTAAACTGAATGCCACAAAACCCCCAGGCCTGAATGACAGTGTCAGCATTGCTAGTGTCCTTAAATTAAGAAGGGCTAAATTATAAAATTATAATTTATAAAACTACAATTTTTATGGCTGAGTCCATTTTATACAACAGATAGTTTTATTTATTTATCAACTAATACATTTCATCACTTTTTGTAGGCATTTTTTGCATAAAGTGTATTGAACACACCCACACTGTGATTTTATAGGTTCTATTTATTCATTTACCCACTTTAACAGATTTTTAAAAAAAAGATTTTTAGGATTGATTAATGATGCATTAATGTTTTTCAATGTTTTTTTAATGTTTATCAATGTTTCTTAATGTTTTTTAACATTTTATTGTTCTACAGAAGTGTTTTTATCACTGCATGGCTTACAATTTTTTAAGAGCATGGCTCAGTGGTTCTGTTTGCACTAGGTTACTAATTAACAATGTATTTGCCTATTAATTTATTTGCCTATCAACTAAGCTGTTAACACATTTGATCATGTGATATTATTACTTGTAGTATAAAAATCTGTGTTTTTGTGAGTGCAAACTCATCTTGAAAAAGCCTGGTACTGATCCAGGCGAAAGCGCTTGATCTCATATGTTTTTCGTCTTTTATTTTGAATAAATTTGGCAGTGAGCTACAGTTGAACTGGTTCGCTTTTCTCCTTTGCTCTGGATTTTGGTATTCATTGGTTTGGAGTTTTTTGTTGATCTCTCCATGTCACTCTTTATGTTTCAAGCTATCAAAGTGCAGAATGTTAAGCAAACACAATAACAGTGTTATCAATAGATGTAGTGCATATTATCTTCCACCCTTTTCTAGTAAAACTAGAGGACGCCTGGACAAATAGCAATAAATGGTTTCCTTCCTTTCCTGTACTGTGTTGTAAACCAATATGACTGAAATTTTAAGGTTCACCTCAATGTTTTCAGTGCGGCTTTGTTTTTGGGGTCCTTGAGTACAGTTTCCAATAGTTTGTGATCTTTTTAAATAAATCTTCTTTACTGACCTTGAACATTCATACAGTCTTAAAAAAATTCTGTCATGATCATAGACTGTTTTCCTGACTGCTGTACATATATAGTCTGTATGAAAAAAAACTGAAAAGTCCTAGCAGGATGGCACAGCATGATTTCATGTGACTGATTATGAGAGATTCTCTCTCAAAACAGGAAATATCACCATTTTATAATCTGATAACTAAAGAGAGTCTTTTGTGACCTATGTATATTTATAAAGCAGTAATCTTTTTACAAATCAATCGTTATACAACTTTAACACCAAAAAATCAGAATGTATAATCTTGATGCTAGTTTTACAATTTAGCATACAACAAATGATAGCTGTTCTTCTTGATACTACCTTTTATATTCACACTATTGCAGTGTACAACTAAGTCCTATTAGCTTCTTCCTATCAGTGAGCTTATTCATAAAATACAGGATTAGCTCATACATTAATCCTGTTTACATTACTTACTTCACCTACCCATAAAGCAGGAATAACTGGATGCATCTTATTAAGAACAGAAACATTAGAACATCTTCTTTGTAATGAATAACCTTATTCCTCCCCATTCATTTTTAATTTTTACCACAGTTGTTCTAACAACTCAATATAATGTGCATCTTACTTTTACCAGGTATTTCCATCCATCATTCTGTAAGACCTTAATCAGTGTGCAGGCAAATATGCCCACCATATTGCCCTAAGACAGTACAATGCAGAAAGGCCTTTCTCATCTCCTCCACTAGCCCACCATATTGCCCTAAGACAGTACAATGCAGAAAGGCCTTTCTCATCTCCTCCACTAGCCCACCATATTGCCCTAAGACAATACAATGCAGAAAGGCCTTTCTCATCTCCTCCACTGCTCATCTTCATTTGATTTATATTACGTAAAATGTTCTTTAAATTGTCTTCTTCTCAGAATATATGCAATTTACTTCATACCCTTCAAACTCCCTACACATTACTGTCAGCACGGGAATGTATCAAGATAAGGTCATGTAACTTATGAAAAATTAATGGATACCATAAAGTGAGAATATTCTAGTGCATTTTTAATATAAGCAAAGCTGACTACATTCTGATTATCTCTCAAAACAAGAAATACCAGCATGTTGTAATATGATAACTAAAGACAGCTACATTTATAGCTAATGATGTTGTTTGTCCTTATCAAAAAGGAGTGTCCAAAGTGGGGTTCTCATGCAGTTTCCCATAATGAAGCTCTTGCAGTCATGCTGTACCAGCATTCTAGATGGCAGACTATTAGTATTAAACACGTTAGGAAAACAGTCTCTGATTATGACAGAGTCAACTGCTTATTTTTTATTTTCTTTCTGTATAAGTACTCATATGTACAAACTGAAGAAAGTCTTGTTATTGTCCAGTTATCCTGCGTGTTAGTCCGGCTTGTAATTGTTGTAAGAAAAGCATGCATTGAAAGTGCAAATGCACATCTCCCATTCTAAATGTATAAATGTTGGGTAGCTGTTGTTCAATCCTGTCTTAAAAACATCGGACTGAAATAATTTTCAAATGTCAGAATGTTATTTTGAATAATTTAAATGTCAAATGTACAGATATTAACTTTTTGTAAAGAAAAAAATGTCATTTAGACATAAATATGTTAAAGTTTAAATCTTACATTTATACTAATATACTAACAGCACAGGATATGTATCTGGTGAAAATTTTGATTAATTCCGTCAGGTAATGTGCAGATTACAATTATGTGTGTAACTTCTGTTTTGTTCTTAATTTATATGACTCCACATGATAACTGAATATTCATGCTTACAGTAAATTTTATAAACAAAATCAAAGTCTTTATAATCTTGAAATAATCTGTATAACTGTCTTTCTGATGCTGAATTCAAATACTGTTAGAATACCATTTCTGATGCACTCGTATTTAATTACTGTTTTATAGTTTACTCGTATCCTTATGCACTTTCTTAAACCCATTTACAACTTTTTTCTAGTGTATAATCAGTTACTAGTTAATCCCACACTTACACTTTATAGCTACTGATCAGCAAGAATCATTGTTTTGACATGCAAAACAGGATGGAAATTATCTTCTTCCACTGTTATTTTTTACACAAAATGTGTAGTACCCACTCAATGTTTTCTCACTTTTCTTGGATAATGTCTCATGACCATTAGTTAATGTATTCATTAGTTTGTAACACATGAAGCCTGATTTGTTTTATCTTGGATATTAAGTAAATTTTACTAGTTATTTCATGTAATCATATAACTTGTTGTGATAAGCATGGCACTTTATTTTCTAAGTTAAAGTTTAAATAGTGTCAGCTGTGACGTTGTTATATACCGTGTACATATTGTTGAAGTTGTGTAGTAATATCCCAAATACAATATATCCGACTGAGTATTTAAATCTGCCAATTTTTATTGTAGAATTTTAATACAAATCATTTTACTTTGTGGACCCAACAATGTTATTACTTCGACTGATACCTTCATTTTCATGTGAAAAGTGTCACTAAATTTATTTTAATAAATGAGTCAGTTTTTGTAAGTCAGTATCACTCTAAAATAAAACTATGACCACTAAAATCATCTGGTATTTTTTAAGTGATCATCTCTTTGGAAAATGGGGCATAACAATGTAAGCTGTGAAACACTTAACTATGACTACTACATTATATTTAATTTTGAAAGTCTCACAAGTTTATACTTTATGATCTCTTAAAATAGTACAAAGGTAGATCTACAATTATTGTCATGTTTCAGTGTACATGTAACTAGGCCTAATCTGTGGCTAAACCATTTGAATGATATGTATGTAATTTTCTTTGCAATATACTCATTGTGCATTGTGTAACTGAAACAGACATGCCTGGAAATTCATTAAAGTTCTTAGCAATAGATCTATGGCATGTGCTAGAAAGGCCCTTCCAGAAAGATATACCCATTTGCAATTCAAAAGTATGCTAGCTTTGATGAGGTAAGACCTCATTATCATCTAATTTGCATGTTTTCTGAATCACACTTACTACTGGGGTCTATATCACATAGTCAAAGTTTAATAACTTCAAACACGGAATGCTCGAACCATCCTGTTCGAAGTTAAAAAAACTTTGACTATGGATAAAAAAAACAAAAAAAAGAAAACAAAATAAACTGTTGTAAGCAGGAGGCCAAGCCCCCTGCACCCCCCACAGCCCCTGCTACTTAAATATACCAATTCCGAGATTGCACCACATTGAACAAAACAGAAACCTCCCCTTACAGAGATTTCCATTGAAATGCTCGAACTTCTGCAAATATGAGTTTCGAACTTGCAGAAGCTTGTCTATCTGATAAGAACCCTACTACTGTGGCATATAGCTCATGGCTGATCTGCATCTCATGGTAATAAACTGCTGCTCATGTAGACAATGTCATCCCTCACAGCCACACTGTCTTGTATATACACACACACACACACACACACACACACACACACACACACACACACACACACACACACACACACACACACCACAGTACCTATCTTATCTACTCTTCCATGATCCCTCCAATAATTTAGTGCCATTACAGCATGCATGTATTAGGCTGTGGTGATTAAATGTATCCTCCCAACCACCCCATCTCTGTTACAATGTCTGTGCCAGTATTACACTTTAGGCAATGGACCCCAGGCAGTGTCTAGTGTATCCCTTTCACCTTCTGGTCCCCCTTATGATGTCTATGCCATTAGTAATGGTGTCATCATGGCACCCCTTGGTTGTATCTATTGGGTTAACACCCTCCCTTCAGTCATTTAAAACCATTCTGAAAGACTTTCTAGCTAAAATCTGTCTCTGCTCCTGCTCAAACCCATGATATACCTGAAAATATGAACAAGTACCGCTTTATACGTTGCACTTCTACCCCCTTCTTCATTCGCATCCTTATTTCAGTCAATTTCTCTCTCCAAATCTCTATCTAAATATTTCATAACCTTTTTTTTCTCCCAATTCATACTGCAATTCCTGCTTATATTGTACTAATTTATCTGTAATTTCTCTAAACAGGATAACATTACTCTAGATATTAAATCATTGTCATATAGGTTGTATCTATTCTTACCCCATGTTTTCAAATTATGTCTAATTTGGTGTAATTGGTTAAATGGTAGACGATTTGCTCTATTTTTGAAGACTGAAAAATTATTGTTCTTAAAATGTTTTTGTAATAAAATGGTCACCTACCCAGCCAGACTTGGTAATCAAATGTCAATGAATAAATAATAAATTAATAAATAAATAATATTCCCTGGTCATCTACTGGATCTCCCATCACCGATCATCATACTGAGATTTGTGCCATTATGGCACTTCAGAGTGTGTCCAGTGTCCCTCCCAATCTCTGTTAAGCTATTCTGTGCCTTATGGCACTTTATGGAATGTTCCCTGGTGTCTAGTATATCCCCCACACCCATTCCCCATAGTAATGTTGGTGCAGTACTGTGTGTAATGATGTTTACTGAATAGCAAAAAGGTACTGCGACATATACACATCATGGTAACTTCATGAATGCAGCCCATGGTTTTTGACAGTGTGAAATCCCTGACTGGATACACTAGACAATCTCGACGTACTGAAATCTCGAATTTCAGTACGTCGAGACCAAATAGTGGAAATTGCAGTTACTCGAAACACTATGCTGAATGTGGAAGTGTCGAATCAGCAAATGTCGAATCTGCCACTATCGTGGTGTTGCGTTTGTTACGTGTGGTGCGGTTTGTGGATTTATCTGGGGTTTCAGGTAAGTGCTGTGTGTTTGAGGATATTGGTAGGGATTTTAGTGTGTGTGAGTGTGTGCGGTGGTGTTTTTTGTGTGTTTGTGTGTTTAGTGCGACCTCGGAGTTAGAATATATAAGTAGGGGGGTAGGTAGGTTAGGTGTGTTTCTGTCTGTTGTTATGTTTGTTTAGTTAGGTAGGTGTATGTGTGTGTGTGTGTGTGTGTGTGTGTGTGAATGGCCACAGTTGTGGTATTCGTGTATGTGGATTTCCGACTATTCAGTCTCGAAATACTGAAATTCGACATTTCAGTACTTCGAGATTGTATAGTGAATCCCCCTGACTACCTTCTAGAATTTTCAGCAGCATTATCTCACAATACAGTTATAAGTTTTCACCATCATCCACCAACATGCATAAAACATTTTACGACCCTGTTTATACCCACAGTAGCAGCACAGAGTTGAAAAACTTACCCTTTAGGTATTTTTGCAGATATACTACTTAAACCAATTTTTAACAAGTATTCACATATGTTGAAAGACTTGTGGGATTATTTAAGAAGACTGCCTATGGGACAAAACTATAGCTTTTCTAATGATGGATTTGTTCACATGTACTCCACAACCTGAAGGTATAGAATTATTTCATAAAGGCATACTAGTTTCAGCTTCCTCTTAAGTAAAGAAATTCAATTAATTATTGAATTTATGAATATTATACATGATAATACATCTTCTTTGAAGGTGAAGCAAATGAGAAGTGTTGAGATGTGTGCAGTTAGTGCCTTGATTTTTGTCAGTTTGGTTATGATAGGATGGGAAATGAAATATATTTGTTTATTACACCTTTTTATAAAACTTGGTAATTCTGGTAGATAGTGTGCATGGAGAAATATAAAAAGGAGTATATGAAGATGGAGGAAGAAAAAAGATGAGTATGTAAGTAGCACACAGGATTATGAAGACACTTTACAAATACTGGAGAAAGATGTTTTTAGAGAAGGAGGCATGATAAAGAGGTAAAAGTATTTTTTTGCAATGGATAGGGGAAAAAGTCACACCATTTTTGTTAAGAAAATTAAGGAAAATAAAGGAGAAATGACATGAATGCTGGATAAGGTGAATATAAGACATTATGACCAAGAGGGGATTATAGGGGTTGCAGTTGAGTATGTGAGTAAAGTATATGATGCAAAAATGATAAACAGAAAAATGACAATGGGGATTAGGAAGCTTAGTAGGCATAAACTATGCCCAAACTAACAAATCTCTCAAGATAATGTTTTGAAACTTCGTAACTAACATGCCTCCTCCTAATATACACCCATGATGCATAGGGACATAATTGGGTTGGGTTGCACAGCTAGGCTTATAAAGGCCCTGGCAGCTGTTAGCCTAGTATATAACTCTGAATCTATGAAACTATAGCTTCAAGACATTTATTATTCATATTGTAAACTATATTTAAGATACTTAGACAATTTTATTGTATGGATTATTTCAGATGAGTATGTACATGAATTTGTATAATATCTGCATGAGACAACTCATTTAAAGCTTAATTATAATTATAATAAAAATATTGTGAATTAGTTAGATACAACTATAATTAGTTCCCAGGAGGGTTTTACTTCAAATATCTATAGAAAACCAACTTTTAGTAATGCTCATTTGCACTTTTAAAGCTTCCATCCCCTTGTTTACTGTTTGATCAGGAGACAATTCATTAGACTAGCATGTATGGTGTTTGACAGACTAACTTTTGATACTGAAAGGAAAAAAAAGCTTAAAACTATGCTTTTGGATAGTGAATACCTGAAAATGGTCTTTGAAATAAGTGCTGATGTAGCACAATGGTGTGGTACTAAGTATAAGCCACTCTTAGGAGTAGACTTGGATGATAAACAGCAATGTTTGCTCACTGGGGGTCCTAATGCTAACATCATTGTGAAACATTTTGAGAGATCTTTAGTCTTGCAGTATAACTTAGGTTCAAAGACCAATAAATCCATCATAAAAATAATAAAATAATTGGAATATTTCTAAGAAGAATGAGATGGCCTTGAATTTGGTGGGACAACATCCATTTTTTTCTACAAAACAGCACGTAACTTGAAAAAATTGTTTGTAGCTTCTAAAAGGGAAAACAAAATCAATATTAAAGTTAGGTACCAAAAAATGTGATAGCTGCAAGGAATGCTTTTATATATGAAGATGCTTTTTTTTACTTTGGAGAATGCCTTATCTACCAAAGTTTGTTTACAAAATAGTAACTGCGGCACTTCAGGAATAATATATTTAGATAAATGTTGAGTTTGTGCCAACATTTTATGCTGGTAAAACTGAAAGGACATTAAGGAAGAGGATTATCTAAATATTGTAATATATAACTAAACTGAATATAAAGTTTGTATAAACACCTCAAACTGTTAGGATTTTAAAAAGTTCTGCTCCAGTATTCTTGACAAGGTTACTTTTAATCCTAGGGGAGGGGCATGGGAAGCAGAATTAGAATAAAAGGAAATGTTGTGGCAAATGAAATTAAATGCCACAAGTAAGCCTCGACTCAGTGAAAATGTATCCATCGTTCCTGTGTTAACGTTAAGGGCAGCCAGACTTTAACTCGTTTTCATACTGAGCTATACACATGAAAGCTATTTGCTGA
This sequence comes from Protopterus annectens, assembly GCF_019279795.1. Taxonomy (NCBI): domain Eukaryota; kingdom Metazoa; phylum Chordata; order Ceratodontiformes; family Protopteridae; genus Protopterus; species Protopterus annectens. Next base: position 314,329,650 of record NC_056750.1, on the reverse strand, counting down.
CTTTTGTTTTACTTTTTACTATTTAATATGCGTTTACAGTGCTATTTTCATATTTCGTTAATATATCAATTTCATTCACACATATTTACAACAATGTATTCTGAAATTACTTTATAAGAAATGTAATATTTTATTTTAAAATATATTCATGAAAACATGTAATTCACTGTACCATGGTATAACTAACATTGCAGTTTATGTCTGAAAGGGGATTTTAAGAAAATCTGAATTGAGGGGGGTTCATTCAATAATTATGTTAAAATAGTATGTGTCATCTTACTTTAATACCATATCAGAGTTTTGCTACTGAAGATGAGTAATATAACTTTAAACGACAATTAATTGATACTTTGTTATCATATTTAAGCAAGCCATGTGATGTAATTTGTCAAGTCCTGATGGAAGTCCATAGAGTATATTTTAATTGAACAAAAGTGTTAAACTTCTTAAGGACTTACGTGTTGTGCATCAATAAATATTACTTTCAGTGTTTTACTACTTGAGTTTTTGTGGTTTGTGCTCCTTACTGCATACTACTGTGTTTGTTTATTAGCTATTGTTGTGAGTGTGCATATGCCTTGGTTTGGTGGTTATTATTTTTTTAGGGTTTACAATCATTAGTTTAGTTTATGCATACCTTAATTTTAAATTTTCAGTGTTTGTACTTTTTTCCCAAAGAAATGAAGATTATCAGATTTCTAACAGATACATTTTAAATGAATTATTAAATGTGAGGGAAGATTTATGAACTTCTTTCTTATCATGCATACACATACAGGATCATCTGCGCACAGTTCAAGATGATACCCACTGACACACCAGGAGAGTCTTTTGAAAAATGACCTTATTAGCAACACTATTCAGATTCTCGAGAGTTCTACTTGTATTTGTGAATGGACATTTGGCTAACATGTCTCTGTGAAAACATTTTGCATTTTTATGGTATCTGTTTCAACGGAAATCATTCTTCTAACATGTTAATCGCTCCTGTGAGGTACTGTTCTGGTCTTAGCAGGAAGTCATTTTGTAGCATGACAAGCAAAAGCCAGTAAATATTCTGCTTTTCTGATTTTTAATGATAATACTTATTATGGCAACACAGTTCATGTCTTCTTTTTAATCATACACTTCCTGGTCTTGGTAATGATACACTTTCTGTTGGTCATCCAAGTGTGGAGTATGCATTACAGCACAGGTACTTTATTTATCTTTCACTCCATCTTTCTGACTTCAGAAAATAAATGCAGTTCTGCATGACTTAGAACACAGATTGCCTTTCACTGTCTTTTAAAAGTTAAAGCATTAAGCACTTACTCAAAAACATGCTGAAGTTGCTGAACAAGTTTGAACTAGTCTTGTTGTGGGTGGTGTTTTCACATGACTGGGTAGGATTTGTTTATCTGTCGTGTCAAAAAATGTAGCAGTCTATCAATAAAATGTGCATATTTTATGTGTGTGTTTTATTTAGTAAGTAATTCTACTTTTGAAAAATCAAACCCTTTCGGCAACTATGTGAAATACTGTAGATAAATTAGTCAGGTCTGAATTTAATTTTAGCATGTATTTTGATGTTTTGTGGGTGACATATTCTATTAATATCCCTAAATTATCTTGTCGTCTGAAATTAAAAAAAAAAAAAAAATATATATATATATATATATATAAATATATATATACACACACACACACACTGCTGACCAACTACCGTCGCAATATCTCCAAAAGCAGCCAAAGTAATTGCATACCCTATATCCATCCTTATAAAAGGACAATCAAAGAAGGAACCATTCCAGGTATTTGGAAAATCTCCCACATTACCCCCCTTCATAAAGGTGGGAACTCAAATGACTACTCTATCGGCCAATAGCTCTCTTATCACCTTTAGCAAAAATTATGGAAAAATGCATTCACCAACTTTTACATCATCTATCTCAACATAACATAATAGCAAACTGCCAATATGGCTTTAGGCCATCACATAGTATCACTACTGCCCTTTTATCCTTTACAGATAGCATCAATAGAAACCGTAATAAAAACTTCCTCTCATCTGCACTCTTTATTGACCTCTCAAAAGCTTTCGACATGGTAAACCACACCCTCTTAATCAATATTCTTGAATCCGTTTCCTTTGACTCTCAGGCTGTTAAATGGTTCAGATCCTACCTCAGCAAAAGGCAACAGGCAGTTCTCTGGGAAAATCAAATTTCATCCTTTCTGCCAGTCACCATCGGAGTCCCTCAGGGCTCTATTCTTGGACCACTTCTTTTCTCATTATTTATCAATGACCTCCATGTAGTAATTCCTCAAGCCACCTGCATTCAATATGCAGATGATTCTACGCTAATATGCTCAGCATACTCCCCATCAGAACTATATTCTCTTACTTAAAATGTTTTCAACACTGTAGAAACATGGTTTACAAAACACTGCCTCCTCAATGCCAAAAAAACAAACTCCTTCTCATTACCCCTACTACCACGTCCTCCCCCATACATTTCTCAGTCTCTTCAAATAATGGCACTATTATATTCTCTGACTCTACCACTAAACTGTTAGGAATAAATTACATTTGATTACCATATAAATAACACCATTAAAACAGTCAACAGAAAAATAGGCTCCTTATATAGAATAAAACCTTTCCTAACCCCAGCAGCCAGAACCAAGATTGCTCACTCCCATCTAATCTCTAATCTTCTGTATGCCTCACCTATTTATACCAACCTAAAGAAAAATAACCTTAACAAACTAGCAACTTCCTACAATAACATCGCCAGATTCGCCACTGGCAATCCCTTTAGAACCTACCACTGTCTGAATCTTTGGCAACTAGAATGGCTTGAATTCCAAAACCGTCTAATAATCTCCCAACTCATGATTACCCACAAGATATTCTACCAACCCAACACCACTCCTACAGTCACCAATCTCTTAATCCCCTATAAAAATCTGAATTCCCTACATTCTTCTAGCAAACTCCTCGCTAGTATAACCAGGTCTAATAACATAGCTGGTGACTCTCTGTTTACTAATGCAGCAGGAAAAAAACTGGAACCTGCTACCCAATGAACTAACACTAATCACATCCTTGCCTCTCTTTAAACAAAAACTCAAAAAACACCCCAAAACACACTGGTTATGCCCTTGTAGTAACCCTGACTAACCACCCTCTTCCACCACTGTTTCTTCCTCTTCCAAACAAACTTCCAAACATTTTAATGCTTATTCATGTAAGCAAGGCTGGTACTGTTTAAACTCTAATCAACATACTGCTGAAATCTTTCTACTTGATGTGAAAAATTCCATAAGAATCTTATGTGCTACATTTTTATTGTTGCTTTTTTAAGTGTAAATATTTTTACTGTTGTTTTTTCAAGTGTAAATATCTTTAGTATGTAATAATTACTTGTTCTATTTTTTATTAATCCTTCAATTTACCTTGTAACGATATTTTGAATTTTTCTATCTTGTTGGAGCTTTTCTCCCCGGGCCTCTACTGAAAATGGAAATATATCCAGCTAGACTAGCCCGGTTAACAAATGTAAAATAAAAAATAAATATACATACATATACACATACACACACACGCACACTGACCAATAAGGAACACCTGTGGAGTTACCCAGATTTAATAAGTTGTAGGACATTAATAAGATTCAAGATAAAGGTGCTTCTTTCTCACTCAGAAAGGAAACCTTGCTGTCCATCTTGACTCTGAGGAATGCTTATCTATGCATCCAGATAAGGCAGTTTCTCAGAGTTGTAGTGAGAACAATCACTTCCAGTCCATATCACTCACTTTTGGACTGTCCACGGCACTTGAGATCTTCACAGTGTGTTTAGCTCACGTCTGTGTCTACTTGAGAATGAAGGGATTGCATATCTATCCTTACCTAAATAATTGTGCCTTATACAAACTCTCACAACAAATGACATAGCCAAGGCAGCAGCCATAGCATAAATTATCTGCAACATTTTGGTTTACCTAAAATTGCAGATGTAAGAAAATAAGTTTACTCTAGGGGTTTTATCCTACTGAGCTTACTATGAATATTGTGACCAGAAGTGATCACATTATCATAATTATTGAATTAAATGTCAACTAAAATTGTACAATTTCTCTGATACAGTGAACTGAAGGAGTGTGGAAGACTTCAGTGTTTATACTCTGCAGAGAATGATAATGGGGAGGCACAAAGGTTTCGAAATATTTATCAAACAAATACAAGTTGGTTATTTTTTTCTGAAATAAAAATTATTAAGTAGAACTGGTCATTCTGTTAAGCTAGGCAAGGATAGGTCAAACAAAATGCCTCGAGTCATAGTTGGTCATTACATTTTTTAGTGATGATGGTAGGTAGCATAGGTGGAGGTCATTAATAGTTATGAAATATGTGAGTGTTTAGAGATAACCCACAAAGGAACTATTTATGAAGGGGACTAACATTATAAAGCCTAAAGAATTTTATTAATAAAGTAGAAATGATGTGAAGTGACAAAATTTGCTGTTGTATTATTGGTTTGTATATTTGGGTGTTACAAAATGGTACTGTAAATCATATGATAATGGATCTCCAAAGCATATGGCAGAAACAGCTTAGAAAAATATGATAGCTAACACACAACAGTGCAGGAAAGAAAAATATTACTGCCAGTGTTCTCAGTCAGCCTGATATGTAGTTTGCAGTACACAACCAACCTTTAAATATTTTCTAAATATTGCTTTCTGCAAACATATATTAATGGATTCCTTACCCATATTTTGGCAAGCAGACGTATGTGGTATGCACCAAATACTGGAAAGAAAATTACGCATACTCATGTTTAATCTTCCTTACACAGGATAGCTTGGGGTTTATTTATTTATTGTTGTGTTTGTTAACTAGTCTTCTTTACATAGGATAACCTGGAGCTATATATTTATTTTTGTGTTTGTTAGCTAAATATGTGAGCTGATCCAAATGGATATTTTTCAGCCACAACTCAAGTATAAAAAATGTACGTTGTATAGACACAATAGATTTGGTATCAGTGCTGTGCACTTTTGTTAGCTGAATGACAGAATATTAGATGCATTGCACACTACTCCGGGGATTCATTAAAGCTCCTAATATCAACTACATGGCTCTTGCTGGAAAGGACCTTATAACACAATGTACCCACTTCTGATTCAGAAACAACATAAGCACAACAAGGTAAGACCTCATTAATGGCTAATCTGCATGTTTCCTGAACTGCAGTGATCTGTACATTACAGTAATAACCTGCTACTTTTGTAGGTAGTGGCACCCCCCCCCCCCCACAGTCACTTTGTCAAACACAGACAAATATGAACACACATCCACACACACACACACACACACACCACAGTCCATGTAGCCATCCCTACTCTCCTATGGTTGCCCCCACCCCAGTAATATGCAAGTGCCATTGCAGCACATCCGTACTAAGGCCTGATGGTCTAATGTATGCCCCACACCCCCAATCCCTGTTGCAATGTTCATGCTATTATGATACTTTAAAGAGGCAACCATGGTGGTCTAATGGCTCCCCCCCCCCCCGATCATCCTTATCAAGTCTGTGCTGTTAAGGCACTTCAATTTATCCATGGTGTCCAGTTATTCCTCCCACCCCCTCAGTCCCCAAAGTAACACTTGTGCCATTACAGCATTTAAAGTATTTCCTGGTGTCTGGCAGTTACCCCCAACCTTTGGCCTCTGTAGTAAAGCTGGAGCCATCACGTCATTTAAAGCATTCCCTGGTGTCTGATGTTTCTTCCCATCTCACCCCCCCCCAATCCCTGATGTAACATTGGTTCATTCATGGCAAGTAAACTAGAACCTGGTGGTCTAGCATACCCCCCACTCCCAGTCTCTGTAGTAATGATGGTGCCAGCAAACCAGCTTACCTTATGCCAGAGGTCTATTAGACACTTTGCAATATACTGTTGTACAGAACAATTTTTAAGGACAATGTTGTTCTCCTCTCTTTTAACGGATGTGCTCTGCATCTCAGTCTTTTATAAATACATTCCCCCAACCCTCTCCATCTCTGCCAGATATTAATGACCTCCAACTAGCCTTGATTCTGTTTGCTTTCCTATGAAGCAACAACTAACCAGAGAGACTGTCATCCAAGCAACCATGAATGTGATCCTTCATCCCACACTATTCTACTGTCCTCACTTGTCAGGACTATCTTCATTTAAGTGGCCTGAGGCTCTGGTACCCAAACAAGAAAGGACCATCTGCATTTTATGACTGACGTTAATTGTCCCAATGCCAGGGGACTACTCTGTAGTCCAGATTCTAAATTTCTTCCCAAACACATTTGAGGAAGATGGTTTTCCCAGTTTGTGTTCATAAGCTTACCAGTTGAAAATCTAATCTACATGCCTGTGAGGTAGGCATTACTGGCATGTGATGCATGTTTTTGCTCATGCACTGACCTCTGGTATAATGCCATGCACTATCTGCTATACTCACATGCAATGGAATAACCTGCTCTGCTGAAGCATATGACCTATGCCTACACTGGAGGCCAGTACAGCAGGGGGGCAGTCCAGCTGTCTTACCTTCAGACTGGTGACACAGTGACAGCTACTCACACTCCACCTGCCCTGCCAGCTTCTCCATAGCCGAGTTGCTACTTGATTCCAGGTTGCCTGAGTCATGTTGTCAGGGCATCCTCAATGCCACACAGCCAGCATTCTGCTGACTAACTGTGATGCAGCCTTGTTATTCTCTGCAAATCTTTAGTCTCATAGAAGGGCTTCTATGTTTAGTTTCATAAGGAAGAGTTGAGTTGTGCAGCTCTGATATCAAGAGATAGTGACATATAAGACTTTCGGTTTACCATCACAATGTCAGGAAACAGGAAGGTTGAAAGGCAGTCTTCCAGGTTGTTGCAACTGCGATTTTTAAAAGGTTAAATCCACAAGAGTGAATGCACACTAGCATTTGCTCTTGTGGATTTATCATTTTGAATGGAGATCATACTATAGTCGAGATCTGGTAACTTACCCTCACTGTAGTACAATCTCAGACTTTATATATATATATGAGTAGCAGGGGGTGTGGGGATGCAGGGGGGCTTGCTCCTCTGCAAAACATAGCATATCTCATAATTTTGATATACTAATGCAGCATACCACAGCATTTGGCACTTTAAATACCATTACTACCTTCATGAATTTCCATGTCTGATGTCGAACGGAAGTTCAGGAGTGCTGCTGTACTGTAGTGGGAAATGTTGAATTTGAAATTGCATTTCAGCAATTTTGACATTTTCATTCTAATTTATTTCAGTTTTCAACATTTAAAAACGTACAAATAAATACTCCTAATTATCATTTTCAGTTTTATGATAGTAAACCAGACTTTCTGGTGTACAAAAATCCAGGTTTTGTACAAATTTGTCAAGAACTACTAAACTTAACATAGTACATGGTCTTGACATATAGACCTATCTCTTTAAATAAGGTAGCTTTAAGGATATCGTGGGACATGAGCAGAAGGTTAGCAAATATTAGACTACAGGAAGCCATTTTTGCTGCTGGCTGTGGAATAAGTATGATTCTTAATGAAAAAAATGCCAAACTATAATAAGGGTACAAGGTATATGGGAAGTAGGGCCTGGGCATTGACAAATTAATGGAACCATTATGGAGAGGTACAAATGTGCAAGAGTAAATCCCCTTGTACCTCCTGATGTGGACTTGCTGAACTTATATATACCTAAGAGAAAATGGAATATTCCAAAAAATGGTAATCTTGGGCTTATCACATGCAAGTCAACATTTTCAGTCAGTCAGCAATCTAGGACTCAGCATCGCAAGCCTCAGCATTTCAGTTACCTGAATGTTTTTGCCAGCCTTAAAATAAAATCCATTGGCAAGCAGCAACATTTGCTGGTTTTGTAAAATGTACAGCATATTTCTAACAGTGTACACATTCTGAAGTCATGTTCTATTTTGTGCAGTAAAACACGTGTCTTGGATTTCCTCAGACCTGCTTGGGGGAAAAGACTTTTGCTTGCTTTCCTTCTTTCATACCAAGTGCATTATAACTGTATTCATTATGGAAGGAACAGTTCACTCTGGTTGCAAAATATGTTATATTGCTTCACACACAGAGGGTCCTGGGTACTGCAGCACCATTATTTGAGTAGAAAGCACAATTACTTTTGATGCCAGAAGATTAACAGACTGTGGGTTCTATTCTATCACCAGGTGCTTGGATCCATTTGTATTCCTGACACTGCACTGCAGCACAGGGTGAGGGGGTGTTAGACTTCTGAGTGTGCTGTCTTTTGGATGAGATGTTAAACTGAGGTGCCATCTGCCTGAGATGGTGGATGTAAAAAATCTCATGGCACTTTGTAAAAGGAGAAGAGTTACTTTATTACTTTATATTTACATGTCTAACCTAGTAATTTCATTAAAAAAACAAACATAAATGAAAATAAAGACATTTTAATCACTTTCTTTTCCTCCATAACCAAAACTTAATTCTTGTAATAATGGCTGATATTTCCCATTTTTTATTATATAATTGCTTGCCACATTTTTGCCTTCCACATATGCCAAATATGTGAAAAAAAATCTACTTTATCAAAATGTCCTTTCTCAGTGACATTGTTGTTTCCATATAAAAGCACAGGCATTTCAATTTTCTTGTGCTGTCCCACAATATAAAAGAAAATGATCAATTCTTTCTTCTTCTTCATAGACATATCTTCTCTTCTCTTGTTGTTTGTGCAATATGCAGCCTTTGACTGCTAATTTCTTTTACATTACTCTATATAAGAAAGTAATCTTCTAGCTCCCATATTTTCCTATTAATTCCTTTTTTTCCTTTTTTACTACCTTTC
>NC_056750.1:314313276-314315776 GCF_019279795.1 Protopterus annectens | reverse complement strand
ACAGATGTCCCCCTCACCAGGCTGATCAAGGAGAAGGTCACAGTCAGCTGCCTGTCAGGTGCTAGGATCCATCAAATCACATACACACTCAAGTCACTCTGCAACAATTACCATTATTATTCTGTGATAGCACATGTTGGCGTGAATGACTTGAGACATACCTCTCTGGACTATATGAAGAGGGATATGACCTCTACTCTCAGATTATATGTCCTAGGCAGGTATGTCCCTAGACCTAAGCAGCATTCTACCTTCACCTAGGATGATGCCACAATACAGACAAAAAAATATTGATTTCAGTAATTAGCTTAGCTTCTGGTGCCATTCCAGGGGGATCCAGTATCTGACAGCCTGAGAAGACATGGTCGACAGACCATTCTGTTTTGCCAGAGATGGCCTTCACCTATCTCCACAAGGCTTTTGGATACTGGCAAAGATGCTTGCCTTTCCCATAGTGTCTTTTTTAGGCAATGATAAAACAACAAAAGTTCTGAAGTAAAGAAATACATTAGAGAGAAACTCAAGGTTATGCTGCTTAATGCTAGGAGCCTAAACAGTAAACTGCACTCCCTGGAAGAACTCCTCACCTTGGAAGATGCTGACATCTGTGCAGTCATTGATACTTGGTTCAAGGCCGAAGATAGGACCCCAGCTGTACAAGGCTACAATACCTTTCACACATTCAGACCTCAAAATGAACATGAAAGAACCAAAGGTGGAGGTATATCCATCTTCATTAAATCTAAATACACTTTGAGACTGGTAAAACAGTACAACTCTCTTGAGCTACTCCAGGTCCAAATAACTACTGGCAAAATACCCTACCACATCATCACTAGCTAAAGGTCCATGAACCACAGCAAGCATGCCACCTACCTGGACTTGCTAGAGTCGCTCAGTATACAGCCAAACACATTGGTCATGGGAGATTTCAACTATCCTTCCAGCTATTTGGTGACTTACATGAGCACAAACATGAGCTCTCTGAGCTTCCTGAATTTTGTTAATTCAAATGCCACAGTTGGTCTGCACCTCCATAAGGGGCTCAAATGTCCAAGACCTAGTGCTCACCAACATGGGGGAGTCACTACACCCCCCCCCCATGTGTTGCTCTCCCTGGTAAGGTCAGACCATAAATCAGTCTTGTTTGAAGTAAAGATCAGACCTGACATCCCCACAGGAGCAAAACAAATGAACATTTTCTCCAAAGCAAACTATAGCCTACTAAGTGATGGTATACAACATTTCAAAGCCCCTGCTAGCACAGCCAACAATGACTTCTACACAGAAAAATAAATAAATGCTCTATGTAGACACTTAAACAAATGTATTGATTCAGCTATACCTGACAGGACTAAAACTAGGTTTTCCAAAAAAAAAAAAAAAAAAAAAAAAAAAAACAGCCACCGTGGTGGACTGTAAGTATAAGTAAGTTATATAACAAAAGAAAGAAACTGATGCCCAAGAACAAGAGGGAACATACTTAACAGAGGAAGAATACCCTTCACAGCTTGAACAAGCAAATTAAATATCTTGCAACGTACTCTAAGGCTAGTCACAAGACTAAATTAGCATCACTAGCTAAAGGCAACCATAAGGTATTCTTTAGCTATGTGTAAAACCTAAAAGGGAATGCCCAGCTGTATGCCGAACTTATAGTGGATGGTACCACTCGCACTGAACCTGAGGAAATTGCCAAACTGCTAGCTGACAACTTCAACCCCTGTCCACACCAAATATACCCCAAAGCATTCCTGACACCAGTCCTCTATCATGTATCTCCAAAGAACAGGTCATACAAGTGCTTTCCAAGGCCAAAAACATGGCTTCTATGGAGCCAGATAACCCAGGTTGTTTACTAAACAATCTAAAACAATACCTAGCAGAACCACTTGGCATTCTCTTTAATCACAGTCTGAGCACTGGCTTTGTTCTGGCAGAGCAGACAGCAGCAACAGTAATCCCTTGCACAAAGGGGGTCCATCAACCAACCCAGGAAACTATGGAAACATAAGCCTAACCAGCATTATCTGCATGGCAATGGAAGGAATCATCAAGGACCTTATCAACAAGGACAGAGGTGACCTTCAAATTCTTGACCCAACCCAGTTTAGTTTCATCAAGGGTAGATCTTGCTTATTAAACCTGGTGGATTTCTTTGAGAATGTCACCAAAGCCCTGGAGAAGGGTAAAGCAGTACATACTGCCTATCTTTGATTTAGCCAAGGCTTTTGGCACAATTGCCCACTGAAGAATCATTGAGAAACTCTCCCAGCTGGGGATTAACCCATATGTCAGTAGATGGGTAGCCAAATGGCTCACCAACAGAATGCACACTATCAAAGTTGGGGAATCCACCTCCACCAGTAGACCAGTTACCAGTGGGGTAGCACAATATTCTGTGCTAGGCCCTCTAATGTTTGGAATGTATTTCAATGAGGTGCAGGCAAAAGTAGATAGCCTGTGGCTTACCAGGTTTGCAGATGAATGCAAAATGGGT
>NC_056750.1:313890776-313988276 GCF_019279795.1 Protopterus annectens | reverse complement strand
TCGCTTCTTGATAGAAGCAAATGACAAAATTTCTGATGATTCATTGACTAATTCTGTCTAGAATCCCAATTTGATATTTAGAGTATTAGATTTAACTTTTTAGAGAATTTTGAATAAAACATGTATACTTTAAGAAATGCGAAATTCTGTACATGTTAGACTGAAAAATTGGTATCAAAATATTTGGAAATGGTGCTGAAAATATGTCAATTTCTTTAAATTTGCATTTGAAAAAAGATCACAGTTTTAAGTTGTAAATTTAAGTACAGGGGAATAATGACATGCGTTTTTCCAGGCAGAAGGCAGTTATATAACTGTATGTGTTAATTCTGGATAAGGGAGGGGAAACTGCAAGTTCAGTGTATAGGTGGACAGGGTTTATTTGACAAGAGCAGACCATTTTCCTTTTTTATAATTGAAATGACTTTCAAAAGGTCTGAGGACCATGCTATTTTTTATGGATGGTGGAACAGCCACTTTGTTCTGTGGAAATAGACACCCCCACAATCTTTGACAAACTTGAAGGTTTGTACTGAGTGGGTGTAAAACACTGCAGTAGGTTATCTTTGAAAGATTTCTGTCAAATGAGGTTTGTGATTCCTGGACAATTTTTTTGTAGGTAAAAATACTGAAAGACCACATTGTGTATTTTTGGGGAGCACACATTTGGAATTTCAGTGCTGCAGTCTTGCTTATAATGGTTGTGTGCTCAGTATCTCCCTGACAGTGGTTAAATGTGTTGTTTGGTAGTGGGACGCTGCAATGGGTGGTCTAGGATGGTTTCACATTCTTTGAAAGCAAACAGGATATCAATTTATTTGGAACCAATGCTGAAAACTCCAGCCCGAGCATTTTGTAATAAAAGCTATGAACATTTTTAAGTTATGATATAATTCAACTTGTCTTCATGATGATATAATTACAATTTATGCTTTTTATTATGCTGTACTGTTATATGTATTTGGGAACAATGGTTTTACTAATTTGACATTTTTAATTTTACTTTTTTTTAATTCATAGCCCATTGAAATGTATCTATAATAATAAAGAAAGCAACAATATTTGTGAAGTACTGTGTTCACCAGGTGTGCCCAATGATATTTTGCGAAATTATTGCTTGTTTGTAGCATACAGTTGCCTTGCATACAAAAGAAAATAACACACTGAGCTTGTGGAGGCCCTTTGTGGACAGAATGCAGAGCAGTCAAAGTCTGAAATTGATCTGAGAGAGATAAGGACTTCTGAAATTGAGAGCTGTGCTAAAGAATGAACAGAATACTACAGCTGAAGCAGCAACGTCACATATGTGTTTTACTGATGCTAACAGTAATACTAATAGGTTTGCAATGGATTATGAGTTGTGCTAAGCAACAGTAGTAATGAACTGTGTCTCATACTATTCAGTTGAAAGGAAAATGGCTTTCATAGTTTTCCTTTCAAACAATATGAATACATTTCTTTTCTTTGTTCATTCAGTGGCAGAATGCCACAAGATGCATTTTAGAATCATTTTAAAACTGTGCATGACACATGTTCATCATACTGAGTATTGCTGCAGCAACCTTAGAATATCGGTTATATCTTGCCAAGGACATCACTGCTGGCCAGCTTGCAAAGTGTCAGGCCACCTTCCATGCACTCAAACTTTCAGGCAGATCAATCTGGGCTGAGTAAAAGACACTTTTGGGCACCAAGTCCTTCAGTGCCTTATTGCCACTGAAAAGTATGGTCCTCTGAGGCTTTCAAATTTCGAAGGTCATCTTGTGATGTTCCTTTGCTGAGTAGATAAGTTCCCTTCAGGGAAAAATCTTCCTTTTTCTAAATACAATTGCTGCTTTATCCCTTTACTCTTCAGGAAAGTTATTTTAAGCCAAGAGTTTTGAGATTTAATAGACTGTTACAAGACTGTATTGTACTTTTAAATTGGAGCACTTTTTCCTGTCAGTTTAAATGTTGTATAAAGTAACTGAAAATCATTCTTTTTGTGCAGAAACTGTGTTTATTTTACTTTTGTAGAGCTGGTAAAGTGTTTTAAAGTGCTTTTTACTGTGTTTTTCTGTCAAAAAGTGACATTTAAAGGCTTGCAGTTTTTACCAGCATTTGCTGCTTGTCTTGCCCATGTGAGAAGCATGATTTTTGGCTTGGCCATGGAACAAACTACCATTCCCATACTTGGTCCTTCCAGCTACAAAAAGAAAAAGGTAAGCAAACAGCCTTTGCCACCACAGCAGGCTAGCAATTTGCCTCATCAGCAGATGGGTGACTCTGCTGTAGCCATTTGTTGTACCTCAGACCACTCTTTTACCCTGGATCTTTCTCTTGTAGCATCTATAGACACTATGTACAGGGGCTAGCCACATCCTCTATAGTTGTAGGGGTCCCTTCAATGGGCAAGGAGAGCCACTCTTTTTGGTCCTGGAAGTGGAGATCTGGAAGGCTGCCCTGTTGTTTCAGAACACTGTGCCTATCTCTAGGGAAGCGTCTGCTGTCATTATTAATATGGTTGGCCCCATTTTTCCTGTAAAAAAACAGAAAACTAAGCAAGTATCTACTTCTCAAATTTCTTTGGACAGGAGTAATTTACTGGGTCATGTTTAGGGTTTAATTAAGGATCCTGTAAAGAAGTTTCTGGTAAATGAAAGAAGGATACCTCTTTGTCTTAAGAAATTTAAGATTCTGAATCTGAACAGGAAGCTGAAGGGGCAGATATGAAGTGTTCCCCTCAGATTTCTGATTAAGACTCAGAAGAAAGCTGAGTTTCTGCTTCTCCCTGTGAGAGTTTCTCATTCTCTGACGCTATTGCTAGAATATGCCAGCCTTTCAGTGGGAGAACAACAAGGTTTCTCAGTCCCTCAGAAAATACTATGAGTTGTTAAGAAGGATTTTTCCATAACCTATACCCATTCCTCCTGTTCTGTCTGCTTTAGAGGATGGGTGTTTCACTACCTGCAATTTTTCTGTCGGCCAGCTGCCCATAAAAAGGCTGATAAAATGTATAAAATTCCTCAGTTTTTTAATTTTTTATATTCTATTCCCAAACCTGACCCATCGGCTACAGCTTTAGTTGATCTCATTGCTACTAATCTCTTTGGTAATTCCAATCGTACCTTTTCTTATACAGATGGGAAAACTATTGTTAAGTATGGGGAAAAGTTTATACTTCTGCAACTTCGGTTTTCAGAATTTTGTATTGTCAGGCTCATGTATGAAGTTTGTTCTGACTAATTGTGAAAGTATGAAAAATATTTTATGCAGTTTCTTTTTGTGAGGAAAATCTGCTTTAAATAACTGAGTTTCTTTTACTGCACAGGTTGCTACTTATTATTTATATTGTGTGTATGAGTCTGTTGGTTAAGAAGGGACATGATGATTAGTGATCAGCAGTATGGTTTCATGCCAGGAAAGAGCACTACAGATGTGATCTTTGCTCTGAGAGTGTTGTTGGAGAAGTACAGAGAATGTCGGAAGGAGTTGCATTGTGTTTTTGTAGACTTAGAGAAAGCATATGACAGGGTGCCTAGAGAGGAGTTGTGGTATTGTATGAGGAAGTCAGGAGTGTCAGAAAAGTATGTAAGAGTGGTACAGGATATGTACGAGGGTAGTGTGACAGCGGTGAGGTCTGCGGTGAGAGTGACGGATGCGTTTAAGGTGGAGGTGGGGTTACATCAAGGATCAGCTCTGAGCCCTTTCTTATTTGCAATGGTGATGGACAGGTTGATAGACAAGATCAGACAGGAGTCCCTGTGCACTATGATGTTTGCAGATGACATTGTGATCTGTAGTGAGAGTAGTGAACAGGTGGAGGAGACCCTGGAGAGATGGAGATATGCTCTAGAGAGAAGAGGAATGAAGGTCAGCAGGACTAAGACAGAATATATGTGTGTGAATGAGAGGGAGGACAGAGGAATGGTGAGGATGCAAGGAGTAGAGGTGGCGAAGGTGGATGAGTTTAAATACTTGGGGTCAATAGTTCAGAGTAACGGTGAGTGTGGAAGAGAGGTGAAGAAGAGAGTACAGGCAGGATGGAGTGGGTGGAGAAGAGTGTCAGGAGTGATTTGTGACAGACGAGTACCTGAAAGAGTGAAAGGGAAGGTCTACAAGA
This sequence comes from Protopterus annectens, assembly GCF_019279795.1. NCBI lineage: Eukaryota > Metazoa > Chordata > Ceratodontiformes > Protopteridae > Protopterus > Protopterus annectens. Next base: position 313,984,174 of record NC_056750.1, on the reverse strand, counting down.
TGGTAGTGAGACCAGCTATATTATATGGGTTGGAGACAGTGGCTTTGACAAAAAGGCAGGAGTTTGAGCTGGATGTGGCCGAATTAAAGATGTTAAGATTTGCACTGGGTGTGACGAGGGTGGACAGGAATAGGAATAAGTATATTAGAGGGTCAGCCCAGGTTGGAAGGTTTGGAGACAAAGCCAGAGAGGCACAATTACGTTGGTTTGGACATGTGCTGAGGAGGGATGCTGAGTATATTGGGAAAAAGATGCTAAGGATGAAGCTACCAGGCAACAGGAAAAGAGGAAGGCCTAAGATAAGGTTTATGGATGTGGTGAGAGAAGACATGCAGGTGGTTGGTGTGACAGAGCAAGATGCAGAGGACAGGAAGAAATGGAAACAGGTGATCTGCTGTGGCGACCCCTAACAGGAACAGCCGAAAGAAGATGATGATGTATGAGTCTGTTAATACTTCTTCCAGGGCTATGGCCACTGCTACTTTCTGAGGAGGTCTGCAAAGCTGCATTCTCAGATCCCCCCAGATGATATTAAAATGAGATTTTATATTCACCTTTCAATAGAGATTTAGTGTTTGGCCCCTCTGCTGCAGAGGTCATAAAAAAGTTTGATGAATGTAAATAAACTTTCATCAAAGAATTTGTTTTTAGCAGGTTCTGGCTTTTGAGTTAAAAGAAGAGGCACCCTCATTTTATGGAAGAACTCACCAGTAATGCCTAAAGTAAAAGATAGCTATGTTGATAAAAACGATAATGTTAAGCATTGCTATAAGTGAGTTGAACTGAAAACTATATACATTGGTGGACTATTACTGGATTCCAGCTGTTGGAGATAAAGATGCAGTTACTTGGACACTGTAGCCTATTACATCAAAGATGAAGTCATAATGGCTGGAGATATTAATTGTATTTTATCAGACAAATATTCCACTGCAGATAGAAAGCTGAAAATCACTTCTTCAGCCAAACACGTAATGATTTTTGTAAATCAAATGCATTTAAAGGATATATATGAACTGAGGAAAACAAACTTACTTCAATGTACCCGTTATTCATACACATATGGAACACAAACAAATACTGATAACATTTTTGCCTCAAACAATCAGTTATCACATATCAGAGAAGTTTCAATAGTTTCATGTCTATTATTGGACCATATCACATGAGATTACAAGCATATGTTATTAAAATAAAATGATTCAAGGATTGGTATGTTAGATCAAAATTTTCCTATAAATAAACATGAATGGTGACATATCTGACATTGTCCTGTGGGATTCACTAAAGGCTTACATAAATGGAAAAGTTACAAGCTGTTATATTAGTAAAACAAGATAATGGGATAAAGAATTGAATACACTACAGGTCAAAATAACACTAAAGTTAAATCTAAAACCAAATGACATTATCAGTCACGCTGAACTTAAAAACTTAAATAAAAACATGCTGGAATTCTAAATCATAAAGTTTCAATAAATCTGGAAAAAAACATAAACTTCAGACATATTTAGTAAACCCTTTACGCTTCCATAAACTTGCTATTAGATCAAAGAAAATGAATAAAAATAAACTAAATCATATCAAAGAAATAACACATATAAATAATAAAAAAGAAAGAAGAAGAGATATTAAAGGTATTCTTTAGGGATTTAAAATATTTTAGGAAAATATAAATAATAATACAAATAACTTTAACAATGATGATATAGTTGAACATTTTCTAAGGGAAATATAAATAATAAAATAACAAGTGAACAAATAAAACAAAACCGACAGACCACTCATTTTAACAGAAAAAAAAGATCAAATAAAAAAGTTAAAAAAATAATTGGGTATCGGGCTTACATGGTCTTTTACCAGAACTAAAAATACTACCAGATGATGCAGTTAAAATATTAAAAAAGTCTACAGAGAAATAAAAAGAACTGTTGAAGTCCCCCCAGTATAGAAATATTCCCTTATATCACCTATATTAAAACAAGATAAGGATCCTACAAATTATTCATCACACAGAGCCATTTCATTTTAAATGTGGTCTATAAGATGTTTATGTCAATTTTAACTAACATAATGAATCTACTTATAGCTAAAGTAATTAACAATGCTCAAACTGGGTTTATTTTAAATAGACAAGTACAGGGTAATATAATAACAAGACATACATTAATAGACTATGCAAATAAAAATAAAAAAAGAACTTTCTATCATTAAACTTGATTTAGATAAGGCTTTTGACTCAGTTAAATGATTGCACCTGTTTAAAACACAAAGTATATAATTTCTCACCTGAGCTAATTGTATTAATTTCTAAGTTATACAATAACTCTTGTGCTTATGTTAAAATAGGTTCTTTTATTTCTAATTCCTTTAAATTACAAAAAGGCTAAAACATGGCTGTCTATTATCACCTTTACTTTTTGCATTAGCTATATAACCCTTTTTAATAATATTAGATCCAATTAGAACATTAATGGCATCAAAATAAAAGAAGATTTCAAACTATTTCTTTCGATGCTGGCCCCAAAAAAGGCTGTCCCTCCTATTGTTTCCCTTTTCAGAGGAAATAAGTGTATATCCAAACTCCACTTGTTAAATGGCTAAAGGAACCAGGCAATCCACAAGTTAGAAGGCCAAATTTTTTAAAACATGCAACAAAATGACACAAAAAAAATTTGTGTGTCCTGTTATGTGTCATTTTGTTACATGTTTTAATAAATTTGGCCTTCTAACTTGTGGATTTCCTGGTTCCTTTGGCCATTTAAAAAGTGGAGTTTGGATATACACTGATTTCCTCTGAAAAGGGGAACCATAGGAGGGACAGCCTTTATTGGGGCCAGCATCGAAAGAAATATTCTTTGTGGAAAAGGTGTGTGCTTTTTTAAGATTTCAAATTAAAGATTCAGCGCTTTGCTGATGATATTTTAATAACAATAGAAAATATAGAAAATTCATTAGTTCATAGGTTCATCCGTGTTTAGTACATATCATTGCCGCTATGAGTCAGTTTGAAAAAATCTTGAACTTAAGACTGAATTTTGGCTGGGCTTGTATAGGCCCCAGGGCCAATAGCCTAGTACCTACCTATGAACCTATGAATCATAATAAAACAAGTACATGATCAATTAATAAAACAATTTTTAAAAAATCATACAAAAATATTCTATCTTCAACTGGAATACCAGTCTAATGAAATATGTTGGTATACCTATTATGTCTAATAGTAAAGAAATGATACAAACCAACCTTCAACAAGTTGTTGATAACATTTAAAGTTTAGTAACAAATTGGAAAAAAATTCTTCTTTACCATGGAAGAACCATTAATGCTTATTAAGATGGCAATTCTCCCTAAAATATTGTTTGCCTTACAATCTTTAGTACTATTTCCATCAAAAAATTGATGAAGAAGATAAATAATATTCTACTTAATCTCTTTGGCATCATAATAAATCAAGAGTTTCCTTTGATTGGCACAAAAAAGGTTGGGATGATGGTGAAATAGGATTCCCTGATATTCAATTGTATGCTGCTTCAACAATTGTAAAAGTTATAGTATTGTAGATAAATTCATCTTATGATTCAAAATGGAAACAAATACATCAAGAAATATTATTAGTAAATAATAAATATATCACAACCAATCATAAACAAATAGTCCCTAAACGTTTTATCTGGTTATTAAAAGATTTTTTTTGTGTAAATGGATTTGCACCTTTTAAATAATATCATTCCCTTCTTCCAAAACTTCACATATCTAATCATTGTATTAAAGATGTAATATTTTCTATGTTTCCAATTGCATATACAAATGACTGCTTAGAAACTCATGTCAACAAAATGCTATTATTGAAACAACAAACTTAATTTATTTGCATCAATTCTTAAATGGCACTGATGTATATACTGTTGAAAATTTAAGGTCTAAATACAATAAAGATTCTGATAATTAACTCATTTTATAAATATTTAGAGACTTTGTGAACACAGAGATAAATAAGATATTTAACCTAGATAAGAAATTGTTCCCCAAATTACTGGAACTCTTAATAAATATCAATAACAATGCAATGAAAAATAAATCATATTTGTCACAAATTTATAAAATTCTTAAGTTAGATTTCACATATTTAGACAATTCCTATTGGAATTATTCCTCAAAAACGAATAGTAAAGACTTCTCTGAAGAATACAAGAAAGTAATATTAAAATCTACAGATAAAACCACATCTTCATTACACTGGACATTATTCACCTGGGAATTCTTACAAAGAGCTTTTGTCACACAAAATTACAAGTATGTATAAATCAAATAGAATTAAATTCTGACAATTTGATTCTGAAATAATAGCTGATTGGATGCATATGGTCTATGAATGCTGGAGATGTGATTCTGAAATAATAGCTGATTGGACGCATATAGTATATGAATGGTATATGAATGTGAAGTCATCTTCCCTTTTTGGAAAGAAATTAATAACTTCATTCAAGCTCTGTGGTCAGATAGATATAATATTTTTAAATCTTTAGTTTTATTTAATACTGCAATTCCTGAGATAATTCCAACAATCCTAGTGCCTCTTCTTGGGTTAATTCTTGCTATAGCCAGAAAAGTAATTACTAAGAATTGGAAAAATAAAGTTAGCCCCTCTAGTGCTGAATTTATTAGTGTGGTAAAATTGTTTGCAGTAGTGACCTGGATACTATAAAGATGAGGACTTCTAATATTACGCATTCGTATAAATCTTGGCTGAAAAAGAGTTGCTTGAAAAATATTAATTGTTGTTGATATGCATAACTTTGGAATCCAAAAAAGACCAAAAAAACACACCAAACCAGATGCAAGTAATGTTAGCGCTTTCGTTTTTTTCATAAGCAAACTTCATCAGACAAATAATTAATTACAACAAGCCCTTATATATCCCTCCAAAAATTAATTAAAACATTAATTACACATTTAAACTATCCTTAAAGAAATATGAACATAAAAAGTATATACATCACATTACTATAAAAAATCCAAACATCAATGCCCACACAGCAAGTTACATTTTAGTGAAATTAATAATTTCACATTAAATTCAACTCATCTAAAACATGATTTCAGTTTTAACAGACATTTAATAAATAAGTTGTCATTCAGCCCCAGAAGGGAATGTGCATTAAACCTCAATTGCCATATTAATTCCCTTTCATCCAATTTCAGGGCTATAGGACCCCCCCCCCCCACTGTCCGTATCAAGCACTTGATCGACAACAAAAAACAGAAATGCATGTGACGGAAACTAATTAATATGCCTAGCTAGGGCATTATTCAAATTGAATTTCTTAATATTGTACAAATGTTCGTAAATGCTTTGCTTCAGGCATCTTTCTGTCCTTCCAATGTAAAATGCAGGACATGCCTGGCATACTGCCATATACACAACATTTTTAGATAAACAATTGTACTTGCCCTTAAGCAAATAGGTCTTCCCATACATCTCAAATGAATCAATGACATTAATAAATTTACAAAAGTGGCAAAAGCCACACTTGGACATTCTGCCATTATAGGTAGTGTTTTTACTATTCCTTTCCAAGACATTTTTAAGACTGTTGCCTTTTCTAAAAATAATACCAGTTCTTTCCTTAATCCTACTATTAATCAAAGTGTCTTCCCTTTGCAGCTGGTTTGGTGTGTTTTTTTGGTCTTTTTTGGATATGCATAACTTTAATGTATTGATCAGCTGTGGACCTATATAAATAGTCATTTGTTTGTTTTGTAATTGATTTATCTATTGTTTTAAAACTAAGTTTAAAAAAAATAATGTGAGATGAAAGGTATAAGCTGATCCAGGGAATCAGTCCTCCTTCTCCAAATTTTCCAAAAGGAATTTCTAACTTCTCATCCAATTTTGGCAAAAAGCAGAATAAACAGTCTCAACAAATTATAGGTAAACAGACATTTAAGAAGAAATGGGAAGGTGGTATAATGTTTGAAGACCAGTTCTGGATCTTTCTTTCATAAACCTGTTTGAATTTGTGACAGTCCCCAAACCATTTCATTTGGCAAGAACCACTCACGGTGCATCACCTTGAACATGGGGGTCCCACAAGGTTGCAAACTAAGTCCATTTCTCTTCACAATACTGACCATGACTGCTCTACAAACATCAAACAAATCACATCATCAGGTTTGCTGATGATACTACCATTATTGGCCTCATCAGAAATGACAGCAAGAGGACACACAGAGAAGAAGTGAACCAACTCACCAGATTATACACCAACAACATCCTAGCACTAAATGTTGACAAAACAAAATAAATCATTGTAGACTTCAGCAGGAAGCAAGGGCCACACACCCATCACTATCTGTGGTACAATAGTGGAAAGAGTAAAAAAGCATCAAATTCCTAGGGGTGCATATCTCAGATTACCTAAGCTGGGCAACAAACGCCACCAGCCATGTAAAGAGAGCCCAGCAATGTCTCCAATTCCTCCAGGCACTATGCAGAGCAAACCTCCCCCTCCACATCCTCATGACCTTCTACAGGGCCACAATCGAAAGCATACTGACTAACAACATCACAGTCTGGTATAGAAACTGCTCATATGTAGATCACAAGGCATTAGATATGGTTGTAAAGCAGGCTAGGAGAATCACAGGATCAACCACCCAGTCCTTACAGGATCTTTACTCTTGCAGATGCTATGGCAGGGTTGTGAAACTGATAAGAGACAAGTATCATCCCTCACATGGGCTGTTCCACCTCCTGTCTTCAGGGAAAGGGTGCAGAAGCATCAGATGTAGAACATCAAGATTCAGGAACAGTTTCTTTACACAAGCAATCAGACTGTTGAATAACTAACCTTAACAATGTCAACATTCCTTCAGTTCATGAGAATACCATAAGTGCAATATGATTGTCTTTACTGTAGTGGAATTAAATTATTCTATTTATCTAAGTTATTCAATCTGAACTAAATTATTACTTGCACAAGTATGGGAACTGTGAATTATGCAATGCTGCTATCCTATCTTAAAAATGGTGGTGGATAAGTTATCTATGTGTGTATTTATATCTGTACTGTTTAGAATTTCTTCCATTATATGCTTCCTTCACCCTCTTGTGAAAACTATTTTTCAATGCACATGAGCCCAAAGCAACAAAATGTCATCCAGTGATACATTGCATTTGTTGATCTGAATGAAAATAAAGTTTACTTTGACTTTGTGATAGTTCCCAGATTCAAAATGATTTCACTTCACAGTCTGTTATCTCCTCTTCCTCTTTCAAGTTTCCTGGTAATACTAGTCTTTAAAGATGTTCATCATGTCATCTTTGTTCATCCTAACTTCAGATGTTTTCTAAGGTTGTGTGTATCTGGACCACATTATCAGTTCTCCCCCTTACACTTTAGACTATCCACTGCACCAGAAGTGTTCACAAACTATCTAGCTCCAGGTATAGCTCATTGCAGGAATTCACATTTCCCTATTTTGATGACTAGCATATCTTTGCAGTCCCCTTTTCCATGTGTCAGGATCTCTCTCTTGGGTGAGAGATCTCTTACACAAGCTGGTATTCCAAGAGAGCATTCAAAAGTCTTTCTTGATTCCTTCACACAGGATTGCATTCCTGGGATGTCAAGTAGACACCTCAGTTCAAAGAACTTTTCTTCCACAGAAAAAAATCAGTCTATATCTAGATCTATTTGTAAGGTTTTCTACTCAGACTTCAGTCACTGCAGGGAATATGTTAGGTTTTTGGGTTTCATGGCTTCTATGATTCTCATGATACCAGGCAAGATAACACATGAAAAACATACAGTGGCATCTGAAGTCTCTTTGGTCCCAGCACCAACACCCTTTATTTTTTTCTAATCCCAGTACTGTGGTTTGTCAGAAGAGAAACCATTTGGTAGGGACAACAGATATTCTTAAATGCAGATCTTCCTTTCTCCCTCCCTGTTGCAAAGCAGTCAGCTACCACAGATGCTTCAGAATTTTCTTGGGTAGCAGTTAGAGGAGAATAAAAGTGCAGAGGGTGTGGGACACCAAAGACAGATGCAAGCACATAAATATCAAGCAAATGTTTCCACTGATCAAGACACTCGCTTAACTCTTTGAATCATCTTTGGTCCCTAGTACGTCTTCAAGTTCTTAAAGATAATACTACAATCATGTTTTACATCAACAAGCAAGAAGTAACCACGACATACCCCCCTTTGTAGACTAACCATGTTAGTGTATGATATAGTATCACAGCCCAGGCTCACCCTACAGACATCCTACATTCCATCAGAGAAAAACTGTGTGGGACACAAGCTAAGCAGGACCAGGAGTGGAAACTAGATCTGGGGGTCTTCCAAGATTTGATCCATTCGGGGGGAGTTCCACAAACAGACTTCTTTGCCTCCCCTGTGAACAATCAACTGGCAAGGTTCTGTTCCAGGATTCCAAGTAAGAAGGCCTGGAAAACAGATGCATTTTCTTTTCTTTGGATAGAAACATTCCTGTATGCTTTTCCACCCTTTACACTAATATCCAGGTTACTTCTGAAGATTCAAAAGGAATCCCCCATGATCATTGTGATGGCTCCTTTCCAGTACAGACAACAATGGCTCTCCCTTCTTTCAGAAATTACCAGGGACAATTACCACAAGCTTCTTCACAGAATGGATCTACTTGCACAAAGTCAGAGGTGTTTGATACACCCTGATATCAGTCAACCTCAGTTGACTGCCTGGATGATATAGTCTTAATTCCTTTTAGGCACCTTTTCACCGAGGATGAACAGCAGGTACTAATGGAGGCAAGAAAACTGCTACTAGAAAATCATATACTAGCAAATGGAAAAGGTTTTCAATCTGGTGCCAACAACATATTCAGTACCCGTTCAGAGCTAGTTGTTCTCTGATTTTTCAATATTTTCTTAATCTTCTATCAAGGTTAATTTATCTGCCATTTCAGCATGTTTGTCCTTGGATCCTCTTCTCTCAGTGCAGTCAAATAATATTATGCAAATAGCATAAGGGCTGCATATTAATAATAACAGCAATCTAACCCCATACATTAACAAATGTCAGTCATAGTACCTAAATGAATCCAGGTGGATAGAAGGCACCTAGGTTAATAATCCACTGATACTCTTTCTCACTGAGCCAAAGTACCTTATATTTTTTTTACAACTAAACTAAGTGACTCTTTCAATAACTATGTTTAACCAAAGCACTTCTTTTTGTGGACAATATAACTTACTAAGGTAAAGGAAATTCTATTTTTTAAACTGACATCATGCCATCAATGGCATTACTTAAATTATTTTCTGTTGGAGGCAAGCCTCCAGTAAACCCTCTATCCGTGTATAAAATCATCCCTGGCAAATATCCTTATTTCACTGTTGTAATTCTGAAAGGAATTGAGAAAATTACTTAAAACGATATGAAAACAGTTTACCCAAATGCAGTTTTAAAGTGCAACCAACTAATGTAGAATGAATACTGGAAATGCATTTTCAAAAAATTGGGAATAGAGAAATAAGATGCCAGTGGTTTCATTTATATGTAAACATAGACTTCCACAAACACATACATACACACAGATGTATGTGTAAGTGTGTATGTATGTGTGGCACCCTACATTGAATTAAACTGACAAGTGCAGAAAAAAAAAAAAATGTATATACATATATATATATATATATATATATAGAGAGAGAGAGAGAGAGGGAAAAAGATTTTTTCTGCTCTTGTCTGCTTAATCGAATGTCAAGTTATTGGCTAGCTGGATCTTATCTAAAATTCATTGAGGACCCACACACACACACACACACACACACACATATATATATATATATATATATATATATATATATATATATTGTTTATATTACATAGTCAAAATTTTACTGCATCGAAGCAATAAATGTCGAACACAATTGATCAATGCAGAAAAATATCGAACAAGTATAAAAAAACAAAAAAAAAACTAAAGGGCGTAGGCAGGGGGCAAGCCCCCCTGCACCACCCACATGGGGGGGCTACACCCCGCTACTTAAATATACCAACTCCGAGACCGCACTACATTGAGATAAATGGAAATCTCCCCCTATGGAGATTTTCGTTTACCTGGCCGATATTCTTCACTTTCAATATTGTCATGTTGACAATATCAGATTTGATATTGTCAGCTTGCGACAATATAATATAGACCCTATATATATCTATATATATATATATATATATATATATATATATATATATATATGTATGTACAAACTCTCTCTCTCTCTTTCTGTCCCTCTCAAAAACACACACACACACACACAAAAACACACACACACACACACACACACACACACACACATATATATATATATATATATATATATATATATATATATATATATATGTATATATGTAGATACAAACTCTCTCTCTCTCTGTTTCTGTCCCTCTCAAACACACACACACACATGAATGTTCACATTTAGGCAAATTAAAGGAAAACTAATTCACCTAGGGTAGGAAACAGGAGCAGCCAGTAAAACCCCACATGACCACTGGGAGAACATGCAGACGTCATATAAATGGCATACCTGTCAAGGACCAAGCTGGAGACCTAGAGCACTATAATGCAACAGTAATAACTGCTGTCTTACTCTGTTTTCTTATATGCACGTATGTATTAAACAATGTAATTTTGTTTCTCTGAAGGCGTTCATTGTTTGACTACAGAAAGCACCAGCAAAATATACACATGCTGTTTGGAAAATAAAATCCAGAAATATGTCATGGGATCAGTCAATCTGAGCAGAAGTAAACAAAGAACTAAAAAGGACAAACCATACTTAATTGTACATGGTTCCACTTTTCTGTTCAGCAATCAAAACGTAAACAATTTAGTGTCAAATACATGTCTATAAGTGGGTGACTAAACTACCAAACTGTGACAATTCTACTCTATAGATGCCACTCATCTAAGGTGAAACAATACTACAAAAGTCTGTATATTCTAAACAATTTGAGTTTCAAGTGTTGATTATTACACAAATGACAACTTGAGGGAAACATCAAAATAACTGTACATTATCACAATGTGGTCTCGCAGGTGTTATTTTCCATTTCATTTAGCCATTTTAAAAATATCTATTTCAATCACATAAAACTTTATAGTATACTGATGTATAGTCTTTTATCTCTTGTTGAACAGAATAGCCTTTTGCTTAGTTGCAGATTGTGTCAGCACTTTAAAGAGTGACATATGGCCAAAATAATTAAAGCAGTTTGTAACAAAACCTAGTTAAAGTGATTGCATAGTAATTTATTCATTATCTTCTGTCTTTTCAGAAAGGCAGTCCACTGTAATACTTTTTAATTTGAATACAATTTTCTCATAACATTTGCAATTCCTTCGCAGTAAAATGAAACTTCAGTCATATGGTGTGGGATAAATGTTAAAGCTTATAATAATATTTAAACTGTAGCTTCTAAACAGAATATATTACATCAGGAATTTACAAACATAATTTACAGTCCAATGCTGTCTTTTCCATCTGCCTCAACCTATATGTTGCTGGCTGCAAGGATGGGACTTTAGACTCCAAAGCTGCAAATCCCCTCTAATACTGCTCACCGTTCCAAAGTCCCTGCAGATCTTATTTGCACTCTTCACTGTCGGATGTGGTCTCCACAGCTTTATAGTAACCAAGTGCTTTTTTCAGCTTTTTTCTAATTATGTGGCATTTATCTTAGTTTTAAGATATTTCTCCTTTCCTGTTATTACCGAACATTGTGTGTGTGTGTGTGTGTGTGTGTGTGTGTGTGTGTGTGCGTGTGTGTGTGTGTGTGTGTGTGTGTGTGTGTGTGTGTGTGTGTGTGTGTGTGTGTGTGTCTGTGGGAGTGCCCTTAAATGTGCGTACACACCCTTTTACAGTTCTTTGGTGGTAGTTAGTGTATTTTTTCTTCTGGCATGTGGTTCCTCTGCCATTTGGCCTGTTGGCCTTGTTTCTACTGCTTTTTTTCTTTCTCCTTTGCTCTTTCGCGTGGTGTGCAGTGTTTCACTCCTGTTAAATAATGTTAGTAGGTTTGTAGTTGTTAGCTGATATTTCATCCTTGTTGACATTCTTGCTGTTAGTGGTGGTGCGTGTGTTGTCTGCTCCCACTAGTGGGCTGAGTTTTCATTCCTTCATTGGGCTGTGTTTATTGTTTTTATGTTGGAGAAGGCTTTGGGCTTCTGCAAATGTATAGAATGTGGTCACAAGCTTCCTCCCCATGATTCTCATGAAAAGTGTGTCTGCTGCTTTGTGTAGCCCACCTGGATGAAGACTGTCAGGCCTGTGCCTCTTTTGGAGAAAGGTCATTGGCTGACAGATGAGCCAAATTAGTTTTGAAAGGGCACCTTTCTGCCACTTACCTTTCAGGCTCTTTGATTTCTTCAATCGCTCCCAATAAAAAAAATGCGGGAGAAAGAGATAAGGAGGGATAGAAATACAAAGATCAAAAAAGAGAAAAAAAGAAAGAAGAAGATAAAAGAAAATGTCCTGCTGAGTTTCTTGCCAAAGCCGAGCCAAGGCCCTCTGTTTTGTCAGCTCCTACTATGGATCCCAGGTCCCCTTGACATGAACTTTGGCACTGTCACAGTCCTGGGTCTCAAAGATTCCAAGCCCTTTTCTGACAGCCAGAGTCCAGTTGGTGCCTATCTTCATTTACTATGATGACTCTGGATCCGGAGCTCTTGTGGGAGCCTTCATTTTTCCCCATTCCCTTTTCAGGTCCAGGATTTGAACTTGCTCCTACACTGGCTTGCTTAGCCACGTTTGATGGCTTTATACAGGTCTGCTAGGTACACACAGTCTTAGGGAAGCCAATTTGGCAAGATAAGTGGATATTCTTGAAAGCCTAGAATGTCCTAGGGATAATTTTTTCCTTGTCTGCTTCAAGGGTGGACAGATCTGGCATTTCCACTCTATCCTTTCTTTCTCCTTCTCAAGTCCACCCATTAGAACTCATAATTTTGGATCAAACTCCTGTCCAGTGGTTTAGCCCTGAACTGCTCAACTCCAATCTAAATTTCAGATCTGACCAGGTCAAGGACTGAGGCGGGTACTTTTCCTAGATCTGCAGACTGGGAAGGGTCCTGTCCCAGTCATTTGGCCTCATTGTTGGCTTTCAAAGTTGTGGAAAGGATATTGTCCTATTCAGGGACTAGTTTATCTCACCCTATGTCAGTTCCATATGGATCTTCTCATCTCTCTGGTACTTCAGTCTCACGTCACCTTGTTCAGGGACAGCCTGCACCTCAAGGTCTTACAGCCCTAAACCTGGGGCTCCTTGATGCTTCATTGTCTCCCCTGTTCTTTCTCCTCCCTAGAATAGCACAAGAAGCATCACCATGAAAGGAAGCACCTAGATTCCACAGAACAGTCTTTAACAGAGGATTATGATCTTGATGAGGGGGAAGAGTCGCTAAAATCCAGTTGTGAAAAAACCTCTTTCAACAACCTCCTAAACTTATGAGGCAAAGGTGGGGCTGGGCCACTGAAGTCCCCCCTTCACCTGAGGAGTCAGTTTTTCTTGAAGCCTTTATTGTGGGCCCATCCACATTTTGGGTGATACCCCCTCCTGACGAACTGGTTTACCTTGTGTCCAGAAGGGCATGGAGAGAGCACAGTGTGGTGGAGCTATTTCCACTCAAGCCAGTCAAAATCTCAGGAACAATTAAGGATAGACCTTATTGGAGCAAGGATCCTGTGACTGATACTAACTTAAGAATTTTATAAATTTGTGACATATATGATTTATTTTTCATTGCATTGTTATTGATATTTATTAAGAGTTCCAGTAATTTGAGGAACAATTTCTTATCTGGGTTAAATATCTTATTTATCTCTGTGTTCACAAAGTCTCTAAATATTTATAAAATTAGTTAATTCTCAGAATCTTTATTGTATTTAGACCTTAAATTTTGTTGTTGCGACAGCTACCAACAGTGAACTCTCAGAGGACAGTGCATAGGTCCATTCTCTGAACAAAGAGTCATGAGCATTGGACACATTTGGGAAGTGCACATATGCTTCAGCCAAGTTTGTCCTGCATGCTGTGTACTGTATGACACATCTGACTAGGCTTTGGAAGGATTTGATCAATGAAGACTCTAAGTCAGTCACATCCCAACTGACAAACGAGTCTTCTAAGTCCTTTGAGACACAGTTGGCTACCATGTTGTTTATGTAAAATGCATACATGCTACTCATTTCCACCACAGTGGGAATGGCTTGAGCTGCACACACTGGCATTGCAGTTTGCCAACACACCTCAGAGGACCTTTCTATGCAATCAGATGGAGGAAGCCTGTTCTTCCAAAAGTCTTTATGGCTTCCTCAGGATGCGGCAGGTTATAGTGCACCCCATGGCATGCAGTGGACAACTTCAACAGATGCAGCCATAGGGGCAGAGGCAGTCCACAAAATCAGGACTTTAGGGGACACTTCTTTAAAAATCCCTTTCCGTGCACCTGAAGGTTTTTCTGATAGCTTCACTCTGGAGGTAATAAGGGGGCACTTGGCTCTCCAACATCAAGCTTGGGAAGCCATCATGTTGAATGCCTGAGTGTTGATAGTTATTTCCATGGTCACACTATCTCTTTTCAGGTTACCCCAACCTTCCATCAAAGATCCTTTCCAGACATTTCACCCCATCATCAAAGGAAGACAGCAGTGGAGATTCAAAAGCTGCTCACAAAGCAAGTCATCCATAAGGTGCCAACTGACCAGAGTGAATCTAGGGTCTATTCAAGACTCTTTTTGGTGTTCAAGAAAAAGAAGGCCCTCAGGCCCATTCTGGACCTAAGCAAGTTAAATGTGTTCATTAAGCAGATCAAATTCTGGATGGTAAAGGTGCAGTCCATTCTACCTCTATTGGGGAAAGACAAATGGATGTGCTTGGTGGACCTCAAGGATGCTTACTACCACATAAAGATAGTGAGACATTTCAGAATGTTCCTGCACTACCAACTGGGAATTAGTCCCTACCAATTTTGAGCTCTGCCCTTTGGTCTCACCACTGTCCCCCTGGGTGTTCACGAAATGCATGGCAGTAATAGCAGCTCAGCTCAGGCTAGAGGGATTACATGTCTTTGGCTATCTGTATGACTGTCTTCTTACTTCATAGACATCACTGGTTCAAGTCACAGACTCCTTGCTCCATTTCTGCCTTTTCTTATGTATTACAGTGAACTTCGACAAACTCAATATGGAAGCTCTGAAGTGTATAAGCTGCCATATGGACATGACCAGTCAGACTACCAAACTTTCTCTCTATAGATTACCTCTGTGTCTTCAGGCCTGTCAAATTCTTCTTCTTCAAAGGCCTCCAGCTTCTCTAGTCCTCTGTGTTCTTGTTTTGATGACCTCTGCAATATCTCTAGTTCACTTGGTCAGGTCCTACATGAGGGCTTTTCAGTGGACTCTTTCGGTTCAGTGGTCTATGACAACTCACTCAATATGTTTCCCCATACATCTCATGGAGGTTTGTCATCAGCACACCTCACTGTGGGTGATTCATGACCACATATTTTCAGGATGTCCATTTTTTCCTTCCCTCGCCTGTGGCTACTATATCCATGGATGTCTCCCTTCTAGGGTGAATGGCATTATGAGAGGAAGACAGTCTAAAATATCTGGTCTCAGTCAGAAGCCCATCTACAAATCAGTGTTATGGAGATTAGTGCAGCCTTTTGGCATTGCAGGCTTTTCATGACTGCATTCCAAAGGTGAAATTTCAATCAAGACAGACAATATGGCAGTGATCTGATAGACCAACAAGCTAAGGGGCACCCGGTAATATCCCCATCTGTTGAGAGGCTACGAGGGTATGGCAATGTAAGATGCCAACTCAACTCTTTATACAGCAATGCATATCCCAGGGAAATCAAACATTTAATGGACAAGCTGAGCAGGAGCATTCTGATACCTCATGAGTGGTCCCTCAGTCTGTCAGTGATTGAGGAGATTTGCAGCCACTGGGGTCAGCCTTGCTTTGACCTGTTTGCAACTCCTCACAACACAAAATGCAACATTTTTTGCCATGATCCGTCTGAAGGGACAGTCACAGAGGGACACTGTAGTCAATGTTTGGCACCTGTGTCTCCTCTATGCTTATCTTCCAACACCCTTAATAATAAAGTTTCTACAGAAAGCAGCTTGTTGTAGTGCAACCATAATTTTCATATCCCCTTTCAATGGTCTCATCTAGTGTACCCTATTTGGGTTCCGGATCCAGTTCTGGGTCTGATTTCCCATGCTTTGTGGCGGCCTCTCCTAAATCTAAAAACCTCTCAGGCTGATCTCTTGGTTCCTCTACTTCCAATGATGGCCAGAGATGGCAAACTATCTGATAGAGTTGCACGTATCCTTTCTTTATCTCAGAAACCCTCCACCATAAAAAAAATTTGATGGCAGTAAGTGGAAAAGATTTACCATCTGCATCCTATTAAACGGTTTGGATCCCTTTTCTGCTCCTTTAAAATATATTTTGGAGTTTTAGCTATCCTTTTCCAGTCTGGGACCAGCTAATCAAACTATTAAGGTTCAGCTGATGGACAACTCTAATTTCAATGTGTGTCACGACCATTTGCCCATAGCTTTCTTATGGTTATTTAAACCATTTCTGAAAGGTACTTTTCTTCTCAGACATCCTATGAGGGACTTGGTTCCACCTTAGGATCTATAATTTCTACTATAATCCTTAACCTAGCACCATTTGAACCTACTGCCACTGTAGACGTGAAGTTTTTATCATGGAAAACTCTTTTCTTAATTACATTAATTTCAGTCAGAATAGTCTCTGAGCTTTAGGTTTTGATCTGCCGCCCTCCTTACCTCATTCTTCACAAAGGCAGGGCTTTATTGTGAATTAATCCAACCTTTTTGCCTAATGTGGCTCTGAGTCAAATCTAAATCAGTTTATTCATTTGCCAATATTCTTTACAAATTTCACTAATAAGGGTGAATACATGCTTCAATGTATAGACCTCCATCATTTGAGATTTTATTTTGACAGGACCACTGGCTTCAGGAAATCAGACCAACTCTTTCTGCCCTTCTCCAAAGCTAAGATTGGTGAACAAGTTTCTAAGGTAATTTTGTCCAGATAGCTTTTTGACTACATTTCCTTTGTATACGCTATTAATGGCTTGTCCTTATCTTCAAGCCCAAAATCCCACTCTACCAGAGCAGTATCTTCAACAGCCTATTTTGGTTGTGCTTTTTTGGATGATATTTGCTCAGCGGTTGCCTGGTTCAACACATATACCTTTGTGTCCCATTATAAGTTTGATATTCAGTCCAGATCTAGAGCTTCTTTTTGCTCCACCATTTTGAAGAATATCCTCTATTAGTACTGCCCATTTAGTCTGACTGGAGACTGTGTCCCACAAGTTGAGGTGGATAGAAAAGTCAACATGGGATACAAAAGTTATATACTTACCAAAACAGTAGATCAATGTTGTCTTCTTCCATCTGCCTCTTAGTGGACCTTACAGGCCTGCCTGAAGTCTTATCTTTTGTGGAACCCCAGTGGTCTTGGCCTCAATTTTGTTAGGTGGCATACTGGGTTTATGTCTGGTATGGGAGGGATAAACTGGATCTAAGGAACCTTAGGTATGCATATCATTATGGGAGAGGAGTTGGAGCTTCAAAGTCAAGAGTCTAAAGTGCCAGCCTCAGATCCAGTTGGATCTGATAACCCACAGGTTGAGTACTCAGCTTTCACTTTTCTGATGTCATTTGTCATCAGGATTAGAGACCAATTGGCATAATGGTTAAGATTTCTGCCTCCCATGCACAAGGTACAAGGTTCGATCCTGACCTCCAACCAATGCCTGTTTGGAGTTTGCATTGTTCTCCCTCTCTCTCCATGAGGTTCCTCCCACCTCTGAAAAACATGCTGAGTGTTTCCATCTCAATCTCACCACTGAACCGAGCTGTGGCCAGCAGCACAGACTGTACATGGTGCCCTATAGGAGAAGAGTTGTACAGACCAACCACTTTGGGCATTTACTGTTGTGCACAGTATCCTCAAGATAGGAGAACATGGCTCACAGACTGTGCGCCATGACAGGGCTAGCCACTTGACATGGAAAAATATGGCTCTAGGTGATTCAGTCATGTTGACTGTCGCCAAAATGGGCATGGGTAGTTACCAGTGATAAGTGAGTTGAGGACCCGGCCTACTCCGACATATGCCAGGAACCCATGCTAACAGTGGGAGGGGTATATGTGCCCCTAGTGGCCATTGTGTGCCTGCCATAAAGCCCAGCAGCCCTGAGTCAATAAGCTACTGGCCAGCCAGTGTCTAGTTGCCCAGCCTGGACTACCTGGGATAGCTCTGATGAGCGAAAACTGGACGTAAAACCAACCAAACTGCCAAACATGAACTGAGAATTGTGACACTTAATGTAGGTTCACTGACAGGACGCAGCTTAGAAGTGGATGACATGATGATATCGAGGATGCTGGATATCCTATGTATCCAAGAGACAAGGTGGAAGGGCAGTGCAGCAAAGCCACTTGGCTTGGGATCCAGACTCTACTACTGAGGATGTATGTATTGCAAAACCTGTTATTCAAACAACTTTCTAAGCTCGCATGAACAATATTTAAAAATTGTCCCTATTTTTGGGCCTTTGTCCTACTTTTATATATGACATTGTCCAGATTTCTTGCAATAAGAGCTTGACAGGTATGACAAATACAATATATCTAAGAACAAAACAGCACCAAAGCACAGCTATTAAAATGCAGCTTTAATGGATAAAAAACAGGGTAAGTGCTTTCACACATAAAATGTTCATCAGACAAAATTCTTAAAAAACAATTGAAATGTATACCATTTATGGCATCAATTAAACATTCAAAATATTCAATTAAAAAGCACATCTAATTAATAGATAAAAATGAATAAAATCATTTAATGAGACCCCTTGCTTTTAGGGCTGGCTTAATGGAAACTCTCCCATTAATGCCAGGAAATGTATCAGCTTATTATTGAAAATAGTTCACGCTCCTCAGTATAATTCCTAAAATCACCACCTCGAGTATTACAACTTACCAACTCGATCACTTTGAACCCAAAAACATGATCCATCCCTTGTTCTGCATGATGTTTAGCTAAAGCATTGCGCTCATCCTGCCTGTGTATACAAGTGCTCCCTCATCCTTTCTAAGAGAGACCTATTGGTCTTACCTATATAGAAACTGTTGCAGGCCCTGCACTTAGCCAAATATATAAGGTTCCTAGAACGACAGTCTGCAGAAACACAATCAAAAAACCTTATCTGTAACTGGGTGAACAAAATCTACATAAGGATCAATAAATACACAGAAGTTGCACTTAAAAAAAACAATGCATAGATGGAGATACGGCATTAACTCTCATATGATGTTCAGAATTCTTATAACAGATGTCTATTTAGAGACTTTTTATTTTTAAAACAAAACCTCAGCCATTCGCCTACCACTGAACGAATGTCCTCGTCTAAGTGCAATATGGACCAATTACTTTTCACTATACGTATGATGTGATCCACATCACTAGTGTAAAAAAAATCGACATTGGTAAAGTATCAGAAGTTGTTGCCATGTCACTGAACTACTCATTCTCAGGGGGCAACTTCTGAGAAAAATATGGTCTACATCTATTTCTCTTATTATTCCTAGTAAAACACAGAGCCTTTATTCCTAGTAAAACACAGAGCCTTATCTACCTTCATAGTGCCATAGCCTCTAAAAAGTAGTTCATCTCTAAAACGACCAGTATCTCTCTCATACAGCATATCATCGTTGTTCAGTCTAGAAATACACATGCCTTGGCCTCTAGCTATATTCCTAAAAACATGGCCAGAATGCATGCTGTTCCTTTGTAATAATGCATTTTTCCTACAACTCTTCCTGAACAATGTGGTGGTTAACTTACAGCTGGAGTTCACCATGACCTTTACATCTAAAAAGTCCATCTCAATCAGAGATGACTTACTTGTAAATGACAAAAACAAAACTATATTATTCAGATGACATATGAACTGCTCTAGATGTTCATAAGCACCTTTCCAAATGAGAAAAAGGTAATCTACAAACCTCCTATAAAATATGACATGAGGTATGTAGAAAGAGCCAAAAACATGTTCCAGCTCCCATTGGGCCATGACAATGTTGGAGTAGCTATTGACAAATACACTTAAAAAGTAGGTACATCCATCCAAAAATCTGGGCATCTAATTAGCATAAAATGTAAATACTAAGTAGCAGATAACTTTTCCTGCTTCCAGTAAGAGTGTGGAATACTAGTCCAAAACGCACTTAAAAACAGTGTGACAAAAATGATGGAAAAATATATTATCAAAGAGAGTATGAAATCGGTAGACTAATGAACTGTATCGCAAAATTCTACCAAACAAGGTAATTTGCTTTTGCTACAGAAAAAGAGACATGTAAGATGTGTGTCCTCTTTCTTTAAATTATCAGTGCCTGTTGTATTTTGGTCATGTAGTGCTGTTTTCTCTGTACTAGACAGCTTCAAAAATCACGTGATGAAGGGGATTCAGAAAAGTTTATGTATGAAGCCTGAAAATAGGGATATACCTCCAAAAATTGGTATATTATGTGAAGGGGTAAATCAGGCTTGAAAATAGGAACATTCCTCCAAAACAGGGAAAGTTGAGAAGCCTTTCTGGCAGTGAGCCAATCTGTGGCAATAAATTAGTAAATAAATAGCAGTAACTTATTTACAGGAAGTCCTGCACAGGAAAAGAAAATACAAGTTTTACCCAACATATAGAACAGTGCTTGTTTAAAGGCTGCTTGACCTTGTTAAATGCCTTTATTTTTTACTTGTTATCATATAAGGCTAACCGGTGTTAAATGTTACATTTTGTCAGGCTGCTTCAATGCTTTATGTACATTACCACAGCTGGCAGAAGCAGAGAAGAGGGAATTCTGTGGAAATTATACCCACTAAGATCATTTTGCTAATGCATCAAATACACATTATAATTACCTTCACAGTAAACTGCATGTTTTTTCAGAGGTTTTTTGACAAATAAAATCAGTTTTGGAGCTGAAGTGGGTTAAAAAAAAGTAGAAGAGAAAATGGTCAAGTAGTTAGCAGCCTGTGCTTATATTCATGCTGGGCACTAACAAATAGTAGACAGGGTGAAGATCGCTGTTTAGAGTGACAACAGCTCAAATGTCATCTCATTTTCCATTCATTTTCCATGCAGCCTTTAGAAATATTCTGGTTACCACTCGTGTTATGGTTGTACTTCAAGGTAAAATAGTCAAGAAAAATGCAGACATGACTTGAACACAAGCAGGTGCAAACACACACACACACACACACACACACACACACACACACACACACACACACACACACACACACGCGCGCGCGTACACTTTGGGTTCTGTGATGAGTCACACAGCATTTTGCACAAGATGGTTGGTAGACATATTTCCAATTATGCTTTAGGATTTCAAAATAAAAGAAAACGTACTAACTACTGTTAGTTACATCATCAGGAAAACTGCAGGTATGAAAACTGGAAATGCATACAGACAAAAATGTGACTTTCATATTTTCTCATCTTAGTACAGCTGTATTAAGTTCTTTGTGTGGTATCTAATATTAACTTCATAGATATTTACAAACAGGACTCGTACAGCAAAACTTGCCTCATCAGAAACAGGCTGTTGAGTGCATGTTAACTACAGTATTATCTCATTAAGTACTACACTGAACCTCGCCTTATACAAATCCATTACAATGCTAAACCTTGGCAAAAGTACACAGATGTGTCCTTTGTAAATGAAATGTACTTCACACACAACCCACCACTGACTACTACAAAGGAAATAGCATTACATCTTGGAGTTCATTCCCTAATTGCATCTGTAGCTCAGTTTCTACTTAATTACTTATCCAGCTGTTGTGACCGTTTAGATTACTTTTTTTCTATAAATCCTACTTGTGGAATCAACCATTTTCTATGAAATCAGACAGAGAGAATGATATGACAGTAATCAAATTTCTAGAATGAAATTTTATTTGCAGTAAAATATATGTGAAAATAAAACATGATATCAATGTTTGTTGACACTCACCCAAGCTCTCCACTAATTAGCTTGCTATGGTCAGCATGGATTGATTGGCTGTTTTAACTACCTTATAAAATCATGCAGGTAGCGCTTGTCTTTTATATTTTCTAGCAAAAACACAACAGTTGCAGTTCTATGATTAGATACACAGACCCAAGTGTTGACGGGTGACAGACTCCTTGCAATTCCCCAGTGAAATATGACAAGTAGCACATCTGTTCACTTCACTTTTCTGTAGTTACGACTTTCATTTCATACAGATGCTGTTTAGATCCTATTACTTACTGCTGGGCAAGTCATCCATATACTATCTAGTGAAAAATGCTACAAATATTTTTTTTAATGAAGGGTTTTAGCTCATTAGGAGTTTTTCCTCATTTCAAGTCTTGTCTGATATTTCATACCAGTTTGCTATCCTATAATCAGACACGTACATTTAAGTTTGATTATGATGTCTGGATAACATTTACGTTTGATGATGATGCCTGGATAATGAGTTGCAAACCATCTGTTAGTTTTAATGCAGTCTTAATATGTGGAGGGTGACTTCTCTCTCGAGAATATCTAACATTATTTTATTTGCTTTTCAAGTGCCTTAGACAACAGTTCTTGGTTTTCAGTTATCTCCATTTATATGCAACCCTCAATTAATGATAAACACTCAGTAACAGACCTTTATGCCATCTATGCAGCCAAGAACATGTGCAGATGAATATCCTGGTACACGCTTCAGATGAATCTGTATTTCACTTAATGTACAGATTATCTGCTTATCTTTGAAGTTTATTACTGAAATGCTGAAGTAATCAGCAGCATTCATACAGTTTTGTAGTTGAGTGCATGTTATGAGAACATTATAGTCATTTATTTTGCTGCCTAATGGACACATTTTCCATGTGTACTGCTTAGTTCTGAATGTGGATATTATCTATAATCATAGGAAATGCACCTATGCATCTGATGCTTTTACCCTTTGAAGTACAGGGAGGTGGCAAGGTCATAATCCTGCAAATCAGGTGTGGAAATAATCAAACAGAAATATATATTTTTAGGTAAACAATTCAAACTGCTGGACAACTTAAGAGCAATCACTCATAGGGATTTACTTTCAGAGTTCAGGCCAGATATCGTTTGTGGTAAATGCAATAGTTGTGAACGCACTAACCACAGTCTTAACTAGTGGAGGTGAATGACATACTTTTGTTGATGCCGATTTCATGCTGAACCCTAAATGTGACTTAATAATAGGGATTAAAGTTAAAAAAAATTCTAGTACTACTCCCATTGTCTGGGTCTCAGTTCTGTGTGGAATGAATGACCTGTACAGATCTAACTTCAGGGCTGAATGAACAAGCTTATAGAGTGATACAGAGAGAGGCTGGATTGTCATGACAGCAGAAGTAAAAACAATTGAAAAACACACAAACACATATGCATGCTATCAGACACAAGATAAACCTCAATAGCCAAAAATAGAACTAGAGCATAGTTGCACAAGAAGGTACAACAGGCTTCAGCAAGCAATGGCTGCATAAAAGACCTTAACCTTTGTTCTACCCTTGTGTTTAGCAGAATGGCAAAGATAGGCTTGATTAAAGTGGATTGCAGGTTTGAGAGTTAACTATTGGTATGTAAATAGTTTGAGAATCCCCCTCTATGCATGCATATTTTGTATGTAGGTGACACTCCAAGCCTGTGAAATATCACTGTTAGGAGGTATAAATAAATTGCTCATTATACCAGAGCAAATACATCATTAATTGGAAGTTTTGAATGTGCAAAGCATCCTTTTCACTAAGGTTTCAGGGACATCTCTATAAAGAAAGATGGAATACAGTCTAAACCATATTCATCTCCACTTTCTTCCTTTCCTCTCTATAGACTTTTCCTTTTTATGGGGTTCAGCAATGATCGTTCAGCAAAACATCAATTGAAATACTGAGTCTTCATGGAAGGTACTTAAATCCTCTGGATTCCCTTATTTTACACAAAACTTTACTTTAGTTTTACAAAATAGCATTAATGTCTCAAAGCTTTATTTCAAGATGTCAACAAACCATTGCTTCTTTCTACAAATATCTAACATTACAGAAGTGAAACTTTTCTCCCACAACTATATCTCCAAAGTCATAATCTGTTTTACTATAATTAAGGATTATAACATCACCTACATGAGATTACAGCAGCTGGAAGTTGCGCCTTAATGAATACATTTCTACCTCTCTGTGAATGATTTAATCTGGATTATCCCTTAATTCAAACATAAGAAGAAAATACGAGACTCACTAGATATCTCTGTCTCATATGCCTAATGATTGAGTATCTTGTTTTAGTAACCTATAAACTAAGACATACTTCAGGCCAACACTAGACCCCAGTCATCAGTCTCAAAAAATATCATCAGCAAGAAATTCTGTAAACTGTTCATCTTTCACCTTTCTTCTTCGTGAACATCTTGTAAAGCACCTCTGTACTTCGACCAAAACAGGTGTAGTCCCTTTCACTTTATTCATCTTAAAGAAATTCACTAAGAAATTATGTTTGTTTCATGAGAAAATACAGTTCTTTTTTTTTCATTTTAAACAAATTGTTTCCCTATCCAGTACTTAAGTTTATTTTACCTTTGTTGAACTAAAATGTCCATGTGCTCTCTGGTTCCTTTTATCTCTTTACCCCTGTTACTGTGTTGTAATGTTTTCACCTATTCTAACAACTGCCCCACAAGAAGTATAAAATACCCTAAGGTGTACATTATCTATAGGTTTTTCATACCCTGTCCCAATAAACACCTGATAGCAGTTATTTCCAAAATCTGACTAGATGTCTGCCCATTTTCAGTGGAGGGCCAAGGAGAAAGGCTTCAGCTGATATAATGCAAACACCAGTCATATGCATTAGCTCTACCCACATACACACATGCACACAATGATTTCACTTCATACCCTACATCTATCATACATGACCATTCTTTTACGATATTTTTTAGTTCACTTTCTTTACAATTTCCTTACCTGGGCGTGCATCCTTGTGTAACTTCTTCTTCCTCCTCTTTCGCTAACTGTACAATTAAAGTTCTCCCATCAGACTTTACTATCACAGATGTGCACATATGGTTGAACTGACATAAATAATGTCATTATATATTGATAAATTACTGGAGTGTAAATACTGTACAGTATGAATTGAGGGGAACCTGACTGATGTGTGAATGACAGCTGTGTGACTACTGTTGGTATGAATCATAATCTCTAAAACACTTTCAGTGATCACTGATCTTGCACTTAGGTTGTTGTAAAACTTTTGTGTGTTTCCTACTTAGGTTGTTGTAAAAGTTTTGTGTGTATCCTACAGAGTAGTTTTCACTGATTACATTTTGAATTACCGGCACTCTCAGACACAGTGTTGTTGTTGTTCGGTCATCATGAATTTGAATTTAGTATCCCTCTCATTCTACGTCCACATGTAATAACAGACTTCTAAAGTTTAAATTCAGATTTCTGATAAATAAACATAGTCAATCCAGAATATTCTTCCACCTCGGGGGACCAAATACTCATTCTTCCCACATATTATGGCTTCACCTTGTCCCACTCCTGAGTAATTCATGTGTCTTGGATAAACAGCATGTCTGTTGGTTCCCTCTTCATGCTCAGGCTGATGGGTAATTGGCAAAATTATTTCAGCTCTTAGTACTGAATGGCCTTTCATACAGTATCATGGTATATGGTTGAAAGGATTTAAATACTGTTTTTAGCCCCTTTAATTTCTTTTCCTTTGACTGACCAGCTCCCCAGTAGAGTTCTATCATCCATTTAAAGTACTTCTGTTAGTTTCCTTTTATCACCCTTCCCGCCAGATACCAATATTCTAAACTTGGTTTCATTATTTATCTTGTTTGTAGTGAGGACTATTCTGCCTCTTTGTATTGATGTGGCATGGATTCTCAAGGACAGAAAATTATTTTAGTTATCTTACACATAATATAAATACTTTATCTCCCCAAATACACAGCAGTTTCAAAATGCAAGGAATTTCACCATGGCATATGAAATAAAAAGCTTTGTTTTCTCATCCCCTACAGGCCAGCCATAACCCATGACTGTCCGCTCATTTTTAAACAATCAACAGTCTCACCAAAAGGACTGCAGTTTTCATTTTATGTCTTCCTGTGCTACAAAGTTGTTTGTAAGTAAAAGTCTGACATTCTTGTAACAACTTAAGTGCACATTTCAATTTCCAATCTCACATTACAAGAGAGTTCTGAACCCATATAAATTATAGCCCTTCTACCCGATACAGCAAAATCCAATGAACCAATAAGATGCTGACACACATACTACCAATTGAATCACCCTGTTGTTAGCAATGAGAGGCTCCCACAGATAGTATCTACTGAATAATTTCTGTTAGTGCAAATAAGATGTTGACACAGAGAATACTTATTGAGTGACTCCTGTTGATAAAAGTAAGATGCACCTATAGATAGTACCCATGAATAACTCGTGTTGGTACCAATCAAATACTCCCACAGAGAGTACCCATTGAATAAGATGCTACCACCAAGTGTACCCAGTGGATGACTCCTGTTAGTGTTCTTTAAAATGAATTCTGGAACTTTTTTTAATAACAGTTCACTATCACATTCTACTATTACATGTTACTCCAGCATATGGCTCTTTGCCTTTCTGAAGACCTAGCAGCAGCAGTAGCCTTTCCTGTTTGCTATTCAAACTTACTGAAAACTTTATTAGCATGCTGACTCTCTTTTAATTTCTCCAAGTCTTTTGGGTTTCTAATACCATGATGGGAATGCACCCCTTTCCTAAGGCAACGTATGATTAAAGTTCATTAAATTAGTAATGTTTCAGTTTTTGATGTTAGCCAGAAGTGCTCTTCGCAGCACCTGCAATGTGCCCAGTAAGGACTTCTTCTGTAATTTGTATGGAGTTACATGTATCGATAAGAAATCTAAGTATGACTGTAAATTCTTTTTAATAAGACCTGTTGCTCCTACTACTACTGGAACTGTCTGGGTATCTTTCTTCCACATTGCTCTTGTTTCTACCTGCAAATCCTGGCATTTTTTGACTTTGTGTTTCTCTATATGTAATACACTGTAGTCACTGGGTGTGGTAATTTCAATGCTACTTTTATCTTCTTTTAATGGACTACTATATCTGGTTTTCTCACGTCTATTTTTTGAACTGTTAAGGTGCGGCTTACTCGTTTATAAGGGGTACAGGTGTCCTTGATGGCTCAGCTGGGGACGTAGTGCTCAGTCAAATCGGTGTAACCTAGTCCACTTTTGGACCCTGGAATCCCCTCCTATATTTAAGTAGGTTGTGGGGGGGCTGAAGGCTGCACTGGTGGCCCCTTGGTTCATAAGTGAGTCTTTAAAAAGACTGTTTTGGTTGGTTACGGTCCAACATTCCTATCTCAGTACCCAGTGCGAAGAGCTTTTCCTGGGTAGTGCTGATGTACTCTGGTTGTCCAGGATTTTTAGCAGTTGTGCTATATTCTGGGAATACCAAGGAGTCTTGATAAAGACTGCCCAGAATAGTTACAAGATTTAGCCACACTGGTACTTAGGCTGGTGTCCGTTTAAGCATCTGATATTCTTGTATAAAAGAAAAGACAATTCTCAGTTATCAAGTTTAAAAATTTTATTGGCAAATGAGACCTGCTTAGATGTACAGGTTGGTTGTATTAATCTTCTTCTTCTTCCAGGTTGGTTGTATTAATACATTGGTTATATACACTCAAAATTGGTGGGTGTTTACTTTACATGAAGCTCCAACTGGTCAAATTTGGTGGGTTAAACCTTTATTGTTAATGTCCGGTTGGTGGATCCCTTTCAGTGTGTGTGTAGGGGAAGGTTTTTTTTTTAAATAAGTTGTCAACCAATCAGTATAAGGGTTTCAAAGTCCAAATTACCATGCCTTTGTCGGTGATTGTAAGTATCACTAAATAAATAGTTGTTACCAGTTTAAAGTAAATAGCTGTTTCAGCCATACTCTTGTGATCCCAGTTAGGACAGGAAGAGCTAATTGGTTTATATGTTGGACTTTGTTCCTAGATGTCAATGCTGTTTTCAGTACTAATTTTAGTCTTCAAAAATATTCCTTACTAAGTTTTATTTGCATGTGTTCATGTTTTATTCTTGATCCTTCACCAATTTCCAAATATTTATATACTCCTTCTTGCTCAAGTTCTTTTGTATCACATTCCTGTCCCAAACTGATGTTTTCTTGGTCTACAGCTTTCCTTCTTTAAAAGTTGCTTTTGCACATTTATCAAGACCAAATGACATTCTTAGATCATCTGAAAAGGTTTTGACCACTTGCAGTTGTGTTTTCAGTTCCTCATCTGATGAACTATACAGTTTTAAATCATCTATAAAAAAAGATGACAAGTCTTTACACTTTGTTGTTTTCTGGGAACCAAATTGTAGCCATGACCTAATCTGTTAGACAGCTTAGCCGTGGTGACAGAGTCTGCTTGGACTATCCCCCTTTGAATTTTTATCCTTAGAATAATAATTTGCCCTTCATCATGGCTTAACTCCAAAGTAGTTTGCCATTGTTTCCTGGTTGCTGCAATGCAATTGACCACTGTAGGGTGCATCTTATACATTTATAAGCACTCTATTATCAATAAATGTGGGATACTGTCAAATGCTTTTTTGCAGTCTGTCCATACCATACTTAGATTCTTCCCCATTTTACAGTTCTCCATTATGACCTTATTTAACAGCAAATTATCTTTTTTCCATATGACCTTCTTTTATTACATTTTTGTTCTTTTGTCCTGATTGAGTTTTTTTTCTAAATCACTATAAACTCTGTTGGCATCCATTCAACTGTATAGTTTGTATGTCATCAGAAGGCAAGTTATTGGTCTGTAGTGTTTAGGATAGCCTGCAGGTTCACTCTTCAATAGTAGTGCTGTTTTTCCTGTTGTTACCCAGGCTGCTGGTATCTGTTATGGGTGCATATATAAATAGTTCTTACTCATGGCTAGGTCTTCATGTAAAGAACTTAATATTTTTAGCCAGAAGTTAGGTACTGCATCTGGGCCTGGGGTTTTCCAGTTAGGAGGTTTTCTGAACTTTGTTTCAATCTCTCTGGCCATTACGTCATTACAATTTCATATTATGTACATTTGAATTTCTTATTCTTTCTTTTAGTTCTTCTGTCCATTTAGCAGCTTTGTTATGTTCCACAGGATCTTCATAGATATTTCTCCAAAATGTATCTATTTCTTCTTTTTTTGTTGGTGTTTCAATTCCTTTTGCCTTGTTTCCCAATTCTCTATAAAGCTTTTTTGGGTCATCAATAAATTGCTTATTTTGTACTTTTCCTTTATATATATCTGCATATCTTCTAAGTTTTTCTGCCTGTGCTGATATTTTTAGTTTATTATTTACTATACTGCATGACTGTAATGCCGCGGTGGTGCAGCGGTAGCATTGTTACCTCACAGCAAAAGGTTCTCCCGTTCAATTCTTGGCTGGAGTGTCTTCTGTGTGGAGTCTGCATGTCCTCCCCGCAGTTGGGTGGTGTTCGAAAGACATGCGTAAATGGGCGTGCCTTCGTTGAAGGTTGGATGTCGAGCTGGCACCTCGATGTTTGTGAAAATCTACTGCCAATCATTAGCAGACTGAGGTGACCCCTAACCGGGAAAAGTCGAAAGACAAACAACATTTACTATACTGCATGACAGATCCTGATCTGTTCTGATAATGCACATTGCTTTTATCACATCTATCTTTCCAAGTATTTTTGTTGATCTGTTCCCTCTTCTGTACTCTTCTAACAGTGGCACCTCTTGTCTTTATCGCTCTATATTTTTTTCAACTCGATACTTCCATGATGGAATTTGATTTCTCCCCTTGCTTTCCCTTACTTCTTCTTTCGGCTTTTCCCAGTTAGGGGTCGCCACAGCGGATCTCCTTGTCTGCTCATGATTGGCTGTGGAATTTTTACAGTGTCGAGTTGCCAGCCCGGCACCCAACCTTCCACAGAAGGCACACACATGCCCACACTCACACCTAGGGCCAGTTTAGAGTGTCCAATCCACCTGCAGCATGTCTTTGGGATGCGGAAGGAAACCAGAGCACCCGGAGGAAACCCACGTGACCACAGGGAGGACATGCAGACTCCGCACAGAAGGCACCGCAGCCAAGGATCGAACCGGAGAACCTCTTGCTGTGAGGCGGCAATGCTAACCATTGCACCGCCGTGGCCATCCTCCCTTCCTTTCCCTTACTACCCCATGTTTTTGTGGTAAGACTTTATCTGTTATTAATTTAGCTGCACAGTAATATATCCGATTTCTTTCTGTAATATCACGTGAATCTCTACGGACAGTCCTAATTACTGTGTTCATTTGTTTATCAAACTTCTAACTTTTTGGATTTTATTGACTTTCTGTAGTATATTTCTTTCATTAATCTTAATATGTCTGTCCATTTCTATTAAATCAAGCAACTCTTCTCTTAGATCATTTTCTTCTAAAATGACATTCTTTGTTCTCCATTTCCTGAGGGCATTCTATAGAAACTTTCAGAGCATCTTCCTGTGCCGCATTCTCTTCAGTTTCATCCTGTGACATCTGTTGCTCTGTCACATGGGAGCTCACTGACCTGTCACTCCACATCGACTGCATCAGAGTTGCTACAGTTTCCTGTTCCTTCTCTTGCTGTGCAACTTCAACTAAATGTTTGTACTAGTTTTCTGTGAAAGGCTCCAAAGTATCTTCATATGACAACTGATCAGATGTTTCCCATTCCACTGGTTTCTCCTTAATTTGCGGATCCGTTGCTATAAAAAAAACGTACTGTATGCTGTTGCTTTGCACTGTATTTTAATATTGCAATTGTTACACTTTGACTGTATTTCACAACTGCCGCTTACTTAATTTATGAAAACATCTGTTTCTGCTGTTTTATTTTATTATTAATTCAAGGAAAAACTGTGCTGCTTTTTACACTGTCTCTTATTTAATTAAAAAAAATGATCCTGCTTTTTTCTTTTGTTCCATTGTACTTCTGTTGGCTGTAGTACAGACTGAATTCACTTCTGTTTGTAGACTGAGCACTAAAAATCAAGACATCTTTTTTGCAGAAGCCCCCTTGTACCCCTGTGGCAGGAGAGTTCAGTAGGACTATCTAACAGAAGGTTACTGGTTCAGGGCTCAGTTTGAGCTATTTTACTGGTACAGGGCTCGGTTTGAACTATTTTACTGGTACAGGGCTCGGTTTGAACTATTTTACTGGTACAGGGCTCGGTTTGAAC
The DNA here is from genome assembly GCF_019279795.1 of Protopterus annectens. Classification (NCBI taxonomy): domain Eukaryota; kingdom Metazoa; phylum Chordata; order Ceratodontiformes; family Protopteridae; genus Protopterus; species Protopterus annectens. Next base: position 313,952,740 of record NC_056750.1, on the reverse strand, counting down.
TATTTTACTGGTACAGGGCTCGGTTTGAACTATTTTACTGGTACAGGGCTCGGTTTGAACTATTTTACTGGTACAGGGCTCGGTTTGAACTATTTTACAGGTTCAGGGCTCAGTTTGAGCTATTTTACTGGTACAGGGCTCGGTTTGAGCTATTTTACTGGTACAGGGCTCGGTTTGAGCTATTTTACTGGTTCGGGCTCGGTTTAAGCTATTTTACTGGTACAGGGCTCGGTTTGAGCTATTTTACTGGTACAGGGCTCGGTTTGAGCTATTTTACTGGTACAGGGCTCGGTTTGAACTATTTTACTGGTTCAGGGCTCGGTTTGAGCTATTTTACTGGTACAGGGCTCGGTTTGAGCTATTTTACTGGTACAGGGCTCGGTTTGAGCTATTTTACTGGTACAGGGCTCGGTTTGAGCTATTTTACTGGTACAGGGCTCGGTTTGAGCTATTTTACTGGTACAGGGCTCGGTTTGAGCTATTTTACTGGTACAGGGCTCGGTTTGAGCTATTTTACTGGTACAGGGCTCGGTTTGAGCTATTTTACTGGTACAGGGCTCGGTTTGAGCTATTTTACTGGTACAGGGCTCGGGTTGAGCTATTTTACTGGTACAGGGCTCGGTTTGAGCTATTTTACTGGTACAGGGCTCGGTTTGAGCTATTTTACTGGTACAGGGCTCGTTTTGAACTATTTTACTGGTTCAGGGCTCAGTTTGAACTCTTTTACTGGTACAGGGCTCGGTTTGAACTATTTTACTGGTACAGGGCTCGGTTTGAACTATTTTACTGGTACAGGGCTCGGTTTGAACTATTTTACTGGTACAGGGCTCGGTTTGAACTATTTTACTGGTACAGGGCTCGGTTTGAACTATTTTACTGGTACAGGGCTCGGTTTGAACTATTTTACTGGTTCAGGGCTCGGTTTGAGCTATTTTACTGGTACAGGGCTCGGTTTGAGCTATTTTACTGGTACAGGGCTCGGTTTGAGCTATTTTACTGGTACAGGGCTCGGTTTGAACTATTTTACTGGTACAGGGCTCGGTTTGAACTATTTTACTGGTACAGGGCTCGGTTTGAACTATTTTACTGGTACAGGGCTTGGTTTGAACTTTTTCACTGGGTTCTTATCTTCTTTACTCTTGCTTGCATCTTTTTCTCCTGCAATATGGACTGTCAGTTTCCCTCTGTTTCTCCTGCCAGCCTGGTGGACATGGTATTTTTGAGGCAGTGTAGCAACTGCCTCATGTACACTGACAACCGCTTATTCCTAAATCACTCAAGTACAATTTGCAAGAAATGCTTCTACACTAGGAATCTGGAATCACTGCTTTCTCGAGCTCAGAACAGCAATACTAAACAGGTTGTCAGTTCATACAATATGACTGCTATTCATAATATGTAGCCAACACATAAACCAACTCTCTAGAAATCTACCTAAACACCACAGACCTCCAAAACACAAACATGCTACACCCAACACAACACCCATATACTCATAAAAAGAGTAGCACCTCTGTCTCACCAAATAAGCCCTTAAGGCAATGCACAACTATTTCAAATGTTTAAGTTATAGGTGACTGTAGTGAGACACACAGACTCCTCACTCACCAGGTTGAACAAGGAGGTGGTTACGGTCAGCTACCTGTGTGGTGCAAGGATTTACCAGATCACACATGAACTCAAGTCTATCAAAAACAAGTACTGCTATGACTCTGTCATAGTTTATGTTGATATGAATGACTTAAGATGTACCTCTCTGAACTATATGAAGAGACATGATGGAGATCTCTGAATATGTGTCCCAGGTGGGGGGGGGGGGGTTGTCCCTATGTTTGAGCAGTATTTTACCTTCAACTAGGATGATACCACAATATAAACAGAAAATGATTGACTTCAATAATTGGTTTAGTTTCTGGTGTCATTCTAAGGGGTTCCAGTTCTTGTCATCCTGAGATGACATGGTGGATAGACCACACTGCTTTGCTAGAAATGGTCTTCACCTGGCACCTCTAGGCTTCCCGTTGCTGGCTAAGGTACTTGCTTCCCCCATAATGCCTTTTTTTAGGAAGGGCCACAACAACAAAATTCCAAATGTGAAAATATCAAACACTAAGAAACTAAGGGTTGTGCTGCTAAATGCTAGGAGTTTAAGTCAGAAGCTGCACTCCCTGGAAGAACTCCTCTCTCTGGAAGATGCTGACATCTGTGCAGTCACTGAAACCTGCCTTAAGACCACAAAAAGTACACTGGCCTTGCAAGGCTACAATGCCTTCCACACTTTCAGACTACAAACTGAAGGTGTGAGAACCAAAGGAGGTGAAGCATCTATCTTAATTAAAGATAATTACACTTCTAGACTGGTTAGACAAGAAAACTCTATGAAGGTACTCCAAGTCCAAATTACCATGGTAAGACCTCCCATCAGGTCATCATCAGTTACAGGTTCCCTTCCATGAACCAAGATGTCCACACAGCTTATTTAGACCTACTTGGGACAATTAAGGTACAATCTAACACCCTAGTCATGGGTGACTTCAGCTATACTTCCATTAATTGGAATCTTACACTAGCCCAAACTCACTTGCACAAAAGTTCCTGGACTTTGTTAAATCAAATACCCTGGAGCAAATACTGCATCACCCCACAGGGGGCTCCAATAATCTAGAACGGGTCCTCATCAGTATGAGTGACTGATGCAACGCCACAAGTGTAGATCCGCGTTGGTTATATCCAACCATAAAAGTCATTTTTGAAATAACAAGAGCACCAGAACTCCTTAAAGGAGAAGTCAGGCTAAAAAACTACACCAAAACTAACTGTACCCTCCTAAGGGAAGGGATAATCGACTTCCAAGCTCCAGTTTCCACAAATGGCATTGACGGCTATACTAAGATATACACTGATGCCCTGTATACAAACAATGTATAGACACAGCCATGTTGGATATGATTAAAGCAAGATCCTCAAGAAAAAAGAAAGTATCCTGGTGTCCTGGTGGATGTCTATCATTAATAAATTATACAATCAGCAAAAGAAGCTGCTGTCTACAAATACAAAAGTGAGATCCCAGAACTGGAAGAGAACCCTCCTCAGCCTGAACAAGCAAATAAGACAACTTGTAAAATCTTCAAAGAGCAACTATGAGAAAAATGTAGCAACCATAGCCAAGGATAACCATAAGGCTTTCTTCAATTACATCTGAAACCTAAAAGGTAGGACTCAGATGTGTGCTGAACTAATTGTAGTCCAGGTACACAGAGGGAGCTTGAACAATTTGTTGAGCAGCTACAAGGTGCAACAACATTCTTGAAGTTCACTATGAAGTCTTCCAGTGTACAAATAGATTATCTGGACATGAGGGTCAAGAAGTTAATAGATGGGAATTTGGACACTAGGATGTATAGGAAGGAGTGCTATAGAAATACACTTCTGCACAGGATGAGCATGCATCCCAGGAGATCCTTTGGTAATGTGGTCAAAGGCCAAGGGATGAGGGTATCTAGGTTGAGTAAAGAGAAGAAGGTCTATGAGGATGGGATGAAGACCTTGGCAAGTGAGCTTGCATCTAGAGGGTACAAGGAGAGGGAACTAACCACTAATTTAGAGGAGGTTACCCATTTGAGAAGTAGTAGAGCGAGACCCTATTATTCAGTGAACACGGGGGAAGATCTCAGATCTGGGGAACCAGTAGCAGTTAAAAGACAGGTGAATATATTGACATCATATACTAATGATATAAGAAGGATACAGTCAGTGGTAGAGAAACACTGGCCCATCTTGTTGACAGATAAGATTAGGGATGTGGTGGGAGATATGCCCAATTTCCAATATAGGAATCGTAAGAACTTAAAAAGGATGTTATGTTACCCTAAAAGTGAGATCATAGAAACTGTATGGGGGACATTTCCATGTGGGCATTGTAGTTGGTGCAGCTACATGAAAAGCGGTAGCAGGTTTATGCACCCAACTATGGGTAGAGAATATATTTTCAAGGTCAAAGCAGACTCTACATCAAAAAGCATAGTGTATATAGCACAATGTGAATGCTGTAAATATTTTTATGTGGGGATGACCACACGTACGTTAAGAGATAAGGTTAAAGAACAGCTTAAGGGCGATTGATTTGGTTAGTGCTCTATCCAGATGTGATCTGACTAATAATAGGATACATATATTTTGATTTATGGTCATTGAAAAGGTAAATTTAGGTGATAGAGTGGTAGACATTGGGAATAAGGTGGAACGTAGGGAGCTTAATTGGATCCTCAGACTGAGGGTAGATAAGGGATCCGGCTTGAATACGAAAGTAAGCCTATCCTGGATTCTAGAGGGGTCAGACATTAATAGACTAGTATAGAATTATGTAGGTAGATAGGAATGGTTAGGAATAAATAAAGTCAAGTATTATATTATTAGATGTATATATACATATATTTCTCTGTATTTTTATATCTGTTTTTAAACATCTTGTGTATTTTATAATATATATTTCAATGAGGTTTCATATACCAATACAGTCTTATATTTACATTTGTGTGTACATATAGCCACATTTCTGCAAGCGATTGAATGGTAGATTTGCATTTAAGCCATATATGTATAGATTTTTTTGAAATGTCATTTTAAAGAATCCCAGGTTTCCTAGTTGAGTGACATGTGCTGCAATAGGGAGCATGCGCCTGGTTAATCCGGAAGGAAGGGACTAGTATTACAAGCAGCAAGTGTGTCTAATTTAATGTAAGTGATTTTGTATTTAAATGTGAAAAGGTATTATTATTATTATGGTCTGAGGAAGCCACCAGGAAGGTGGTGAAAGTGATTACCTTATTTTAATATAATGAATCATATGTTTTTAGAGCCGTACGTCTTGCAACCATTTTATTTCTTTTGTTTTTGTATTTTACTGATGGTTTGCGGTTGCATGTTTATCTGCTCAGTGTTTTTCTACATTTTTAATATTGTAGGGTAGTCTGACATAAATATAGAAAACTGACTAATCTGCCTACATTCATTTCAGATTACATCATTCTTGATACTTCTACTTAAGTTTCCCAGGCTCACAGAACTTAAAAGTTTAACATTTTGTTTTGTAATTTGCACCTGCCAGGAAGCCACAGCAATAAAAGACACTTTACATGTAAAACCTAATAATTATCTCTGTTTTAGAACAATAAAAAGAATTTCCTAGCCCAAACATCCTGTCTCCTAGCTTGAGATCAAACACAGCCGTAAAATCCTTCGCTTATCATCTTTCTTCCAGCAGGATGCACTGTGGTTACATTTTTGAAGTTCAACGGATAACACAGTTTTCTTTCAATTTGTGAAATAAGCCTGTGGATCATTTTACAATGACATAGAATTATTTACAAAATTCTATCTAGCTAGGCTGGCAGTCTTCATAGATATACATATATATATATATATATATATATATATATATTTTTTTTTTTTTTGATATCTTCAAGTTTATTTTTAAAGTTATGATTTACAGCAGATGCCTAAATATTTGATTTAATTTGGAACCTTACATTTGGAATGCATCTTTTAAAGATGGATTATTCAAATGATGTTCTAGGGGAAACAATGGTGATTTCTCTATGTTCTGTTAGCCATCTGAAATGGTATTATAAGGATTAAGAAAGATACTGAAGAATTCTAAAGGTAAAAAAGAATGCTATCAGTAAAGAATATAGTTGTAACAGTATGGACCACAAAAGAGAGACCATGCATCTCCATCAACCAATGGTTCCAGACAGTGTATAAAAAGAAATGGGGAAAGGGAACAACCTTGTCTCATGCCTGCACATATTTTTATAGGAGACAAAAACTCACAATTAATTGTTAAGCAATTACATCCTCAACAGTATAGTTTATTTAAAAAAAATTGCAGATTGCATGTGGAGAATTGTATTTGATTATAATTTTTATGTTAAAGGAACTGTGTACCATATCAAATGCTTTGTGCATACCAACTAGAAAACCAGACCATTTGGTGAAATTGGGATTGGTATACTTTAATAATTTAAGAGTTATTATCTTGGTTTGTCAACCTGGTATACAGCCTGCCTAAAATTTAGCTACAGCAAATTCAGTTAGACTTCCATATGTTTTGTCCAAAAACCATGTTCACAATGTTTACATCTAGACTAGAATAATAAAATAGGTGATTCTGTTTATTTGATTAGGTTCCATACACATCTGCAAAATCAAAATAGCTTTGGATTAGTTTAAATAAGGATCTTTTATGAGATTCTCTCTTATGTAATTAATTAAGTAGGCTCTGAGGTAGTCCGCTTCTAAAATATTTGCAGAAAAGTGTATTGCTTACATTAGAACATGGTGGTCCACTAAGTTTAGGATCTACAATAGCATCCTCAATGTCGGTTTTAAAATATCTTTAAGTGTTTATAATACATTACAAGGGACAATTTTAGACCCACGGTAGTGGTGCTGCAGTAGCGTTGTCACCTCACAGCAAGACGTTGCCCCATTCGATTCTCAGCTAGAGCGTCTTCTGTGTGGAGGCATGCGTGAATGGGTGTGCCTTCGTTGAAGGTTGTGCATCAGGGCTGCTAACTTGGCGCGTAAAAATCCACTACCAAACATTAGCGGACCGGAGTTCTGCTGTGGCGACCCCTAACCGGGATAAGCCGAAAGACCCAACAACAACAAGGGACAATTGTAGGTAAAAATAAAATTAAGAGAGTTGATCTCCCACTATCCACTATCTGAGGATTCAAAGAGTAATAAATACCATTATATTTAACACAGAATGCATCAAAATTAATCTTGGATTGTACACGTCTTATTACTTTCAGTTATTGAGGATATACTGTTGGAATGGTGTTCTAATTTGAGAATACTAGCTAACTACTTAGAAACAACCTTACCTACAGCACATATTGTGCTTGCATTTGATTTTCAAATGAGGATACATTTTCCAAAATAATTTTTAATTGATACTGAAATTGTATTACTGATAATTTACTGGTTCATCCTTAAGTCGCATCTCCTATTTGTGACATAAAATTTGATCTTCTTTTTGTACTCCTAGTTCTTTCTCTTAATATAAAAAAGGAAAGCAAACAATAGTAAGATCTCTGTCATAGGCCTTATTTCCAGCCAACGAAGTTTATAATAAATATTTAATTCAACAATGATTTTTTTCCCCTATAGGTTTGTGGTGGCGAAGAAGGTTAGAGTTCAATCTAGAACTGAATCTAACTGGCATATAATTCTTAGAATGCATTTTAAATGGGATTCTTGAAATATCTGAGATTATTCTAAGTTATGTTCTATATACAAATATGTAGGATATCAAATGTTTTGATAATAGGAAAAAATCTAACCTAGATCAGTCCCTGTCCGCTTGTGAGTAAAATATGTAAACTTGGTCTTTGGGAAAAAGAACTCAACAGGTGTCATCTAAATCATAACTTGCCCTTCTCTAGAGCAACATTTTTGTGAATCTGTTGTTGAGAGATCATGACTCCAGTATCAGTTATTAGTCTAGGTCATGCATTCTTGGAGGGTATTTGTGTCTTGGGAGGAATCACTGATTGCACCCAATTTGCTGTCATCTGCAAACTTGGAGTGCCAGAGGCCTTTGATGTTAGCCTTGACTTCAGTGAAGTAGAAGCCAAACACAGCAGCCCCAACACTGAGCTCTGAAGCATTCCACTAATGGTTGGCTTTTCTGTGGTGGTAGATTCATCTACCATAACTTCTTGGGTCCTGTCTGTGAACCAGCTAGCTATCCAGCAGGTGAAGTAGGGGTTAATACCTAACTCAGTGAGCTTGTCTATAATGCCCAAGTAGAATACTGTGTCGAATGCTTGGGGCAGATCAAGAATGGTAGTGTGCACCATTTTGCCCTTGTCCATTGCTTTGGTGAACTTCTTGAAGAAGTTCTCCAAGCTGAGTTGGCATGATCTGGCCTTAAAAATGAGTTGGATCATGTGCCTGCAGGTTTGCATGTCATCATTTAACATATACATGATTATTCTTTCCATGGCATTAAATATTAAACTAGTTAGATTTATAGATCGATAGTTCCCTGGGTCCACAGATGGGTATGCCCTTATGAAGTGGTATAAGCATTGCAGTCCTCCATTCATGTGGCACAAAGTCTGTATGGAGGCAATTAAATAATGATTCTAGTAGGCCAGACAGCTCATGTTTCATGCTATTAAGGAGGTATCCCATGATATTACTGGGGCCCATTAATGCAGTATTTTTGGTCATGGAAAGTGCCTTGAGGACCTGATCCCTGATGACAGTATGGGAAGTTGTGGTTGTCAGTATTTCCTGAGTAGTGTTGGGGGAATGAAGGGTAAAATGGAACTAAATTTGTCTGGCAGTAATTTTGCAAAATTTCCTATATCTTCCATTTCAGTTCAGGTGGTTCCATTTACAATTAATTCAGTACGTTTTTGTGTATTGCCTTTGAGACTGAATATGTAGTTAAATAAATATTTGTGCTTGTTCATGGCCTGGGAGGCAATTTTTAACTAAAATTTGACTTTGGAAGACCTGGTAAGTCCCTCCAAGTTGCTTGTTTATGCCAGTCATTGCATCTTCTAACCTACCTCTCAACCTCATAAAACAAGAAATCTGGACAAAGCCTGGCATAATGGGAGGACAAAGGCTTAGAAATAGGGACATATTTTAAAAATAACAGTATTTGCGTTAGCATGTATTTTCTGATGAATATGAAGTCTGAAACTCAAATGTATGTAATTATTTAGTGACTTCAGTCCTTAGATCATCCAGGTGATTTTCCAGAAAACCACAAATGTTATGAGGAACAGACCAAAAATATGACGGGCTGGACATTCTGAGAAATCAGGACAATAAAGGGGTATGCCTCCTAATGTCTGCCATGATTTTCTTCCTTTTGTTGTTCATCCTATTAATGTTTGGATTCCACTAGTATGGCTTTTTTTTTTTAGTTATTCCTGTACTTGTTATGGATAGGTACAGCTGTCTCTATGCAGCTGTTAATATGAACAATTCCATAGATGCAGTTGTGTTCTCAAGATTGGGAGGGGGGGGGCTTGGAATTTTGTTAAGGTGTCAATGGGTTTTATTTTTTATTTCAAAGAAGACAGCTTAATGGTCCAACCTGACCATTGAGGAAAATATAGTACAGATTCTGCAATATTCACCCATGTTTATGAGGACTAGGTGAAGGTTGTCTGCATCCCTAGTAAGCATACTGACTAGCTGGTCTAGGGTATTTGTGTTTAAAAAGTCAAGGAATTTCTGGGCATGCATATATTATGGGTTATGTATGATTTCCAGTCTATAATACAGTAGTTAAAGCTGCCCATGAAAATGATATTGGGTTAAATTGGGAGTGTCTCCATTACATTTAAGTAAGTGTTATGGATTTCCTGAGTCATGGAGAGGGACATGGTGCATGATATGATATGACATGTAACTTTGCCTATGGTAATTTGGACATACAGAAGATCAAGTGCATTGTACTGATTAACCAGCCTTGAGGTGTTTGTCTGACACCAGCATGTTTTGTTCTTTCATAGTAAGTGGTATAAATGTGTGAAAGGCATTGTAGCCCTTTACTGCTGGGGTGCCCTCTAGCATTAAAACAAGTTTTATTAACTGCACAAAAGTCTACATTCTCCAGGGTGAGGATATCCTGCAGGTGGTGGAGTTTCTTGTTTAGTCTCTGCACTGAGCTGTAACACCTTTAGATGTTCTTGTGTTGGATTTGCTGTATTGGAAGGGTTTTCAGGTTGGCAATGCCTAAGAAAGGCATTTTGGGTGAGGACAAGGTTTTAGCCAATATACAAAAGCCTAAAGGGGACAGGTGCAAACCATCTCTGGCAAATCTACCATATCATCCCAGACTGACAGATGTTATATCCCCTTCAAATGACACCCAAAATTAACTCAATTGTTACAGCTAACTATCTTCTGTTGATATTGTGGCATCATCCCTGGAGAAGGTAGAATGCTGGTCAGTGCTAGGTCATACTTGCCTGGTACACACAGCCTAAAAACTCCACCATGTCTCTCTTCATATAGTTGAGGGAGATACATGTCAGATCATTTACACCCACACCCATACGGACTATGACTGAGTCACAGCAGTACTTAAAGATCAATGACTAGAGTGTGTGCATCTGTGGGATCATGGCCCCTGACAGGCAACTGACTGTGACTCTTTCCTTACTCAGTCTTGTGACTGGAACATCTGCTTGCCTCACAATAGAGTCTTCTATAACCAAAATATTGGGTTGTGTAGTTGCTTGCCTTATGAGCTCAGAGGAGGAGATGCTGTGAGATGTGGCTGTATGTACTGTGGTGGGTGTTGTTTTGGTATTAGGCTTTTGAAGTTGCAGAGGATATTTATTGTGGGTGGAATGTCTGTGAGGCTTTTGGGGTTTAGGAAGTTTACACTGAAGAGCCTCAGCACATGTGGGTCTGTGTGACTGGTTCAAATTATGTGTGTGTGTGTGTGTGTGTGTATTTCTGGTATTCATATTATAAGTGTGTGCATGTGAGAGCCTTGCCTCGAGTGACACATTGTATAACTACATCAATCACATATAGTATCTGTTTAAGAATTAGATAGTTGTTAGTAAATATAAGACGATTGCTACATTGCATCAGGATATCCACATCTACCAAAATAGTCACAGTGATAGTAGACAAATGCATATTCACAGCACCAGATTCTTATTTTGTGATTACTATGGAATGGTACATGAGGGGTCTACAGTTGGCTAGCTTGGATGCTGTATCAGTATAAACGTCTATCAAGACTATCTAAGACTATCTAAGACTACAGTCCTGGGGTGGTGGTCTTCAATGCGCAAAGTAGTCGCACTATACAAACTTAGAAACTGGCTATAAAATGGACCCCTGGCCAATCAGTAGATTATACTTACAACCTTCTGAAGTAGTTCTCAGCTAAGAAAGAGATAAAGCTACTCTCTACTGCCACCAGAGCAGAGTCTAAACCCTTCTTAATTAAAACTTCTGGGAGAAGCAAAAAGGATCTCAAGGACTATCAAGAACTTTCAGTGAACAATCCCTTGTAATTATTTTTACTACCCTACAACTGCTAAGATTATCACACAGAAAATATCTGATATATGTTCTTAAGCAGATTTCAGTTTATTGCCAATATGTAGACAAATAATAGAAGATCCATATCATATACCAAGCACCAAAATAATTTATTTTAGAGGCTGACTGTCATAAAGGTTCCAAGATGCTAATTTAAATTTCATATACCTATCAGGTACATTCTCAAGTTTGTATCTGGAAGAAACTATTTGAATTCCAGGCACAAGTAAAAACTGGGACATCCACAGAGATACTTTTCTAAAAGGATACAAGGTCTAAAAAACATTTCCTATATGGATGAAATCAAAGCCATGACATTACACTCGGTATCCAATAGACTGCTAAGAGGTGACCTCTCCTTCTGGCATACAAGGCATCCTCCTACCCATTACTGATGGATTTACTGTACATCAGCAAGTCAAATGGCATCAGAAATACTCAATCTAGGGATCTAAACCTCTTCGGCAGCATCAACAAAACAGTTTGGAGGGACAGCTATATCTTGCAAAGGATACCATGGTCGTGGAACAGACTCCTCATCCACATAAACAAAGTAGCTCATCCCTATCCATTTTTTAAGTGCGATTGAAATGTATGGATGGGAAACAAAGTTTTCTCGAGGACTGGCACCTGTACTAGTAATGGAGAGAGGCAGCTCCTAAATGCTTTATTCCATACATTCCTCAAATTATCTGTGGTACAATCTTATTGTGGTAATAAGTAATTATTGACCATGAGATGGGGAATGCTTATGCATAACTAAATGGGTAGGTTATTTTGAGCATAAAAAGGGACATTTGATAGGCTTAAAATGGCCCACAAGGGCAGATAACCTTTTAACTATGAATTTTATGCTGTAACATTGTGAGTTATTGTCACAAAATGAAATACTGCCAGCCCAGATATCTGGAATTTTGTAAATAATTATATGTCATTTGTGAATATCAGCATGATTCATGTTCTTGTGTTACAAATGTATTTTCATACAAGATGGTTTGTACAGACGTGTGCTGAAGAGATATTTTGTAAAGTACTAAGCTTAGAGGTGTGACCACAGTGTACCCTTCTGGATTAGAACAGAAATGTATGTACATTATTGTAACTGTTTAAATGAATATATTTTAACAATGGAAACTGGAACACAGGAGGGTAATTTCAGAAAACTAGCTGAAAATTTAAATTACTTTATGACAGCCAGAGACAGGATGTCTATACTAGGGAGCACTCTGTGTTGCCTTGAAAGAGAAATAATTACTATACTTGAGATGTGAAAGTGTTTATTGTTTTATGACTTCCAGGATTTGCCTTAGATCCAAGAGAAAACCTTGTTTATGTATTTTCACAGGTAGATGCTAAATGCTGTTGTTTTTGAGCCAGGGAACTGAAGTCAGATGACAAGAAATTATGTCATTCTGCAAGTATCCTGGCAGTAATATTTGGGTTATTAACTTGGGAACTCTCTGAGAAAGAGAGCTAGCATTCTGTATTTTGTCTTTGACTTGTCAAGAAGACCCACTCACCACATCTGCCTGCTTGTTCTGTAAGTAAGTCTAGGGAACAGTATCAGTCTTTTAGATTTAGTCAGGAATATAGCAAAGCTTAATTTAGACGTTTTTCTTTATTTATTTGAAACTGTCCTGCAATGTTGTTTTAAATATTTCCTGTGATTTTGAACTCTGATGTAACTGTGATTATATATTGAGTATTATCTTGTTCTTTTATTCTTAATAATTAAATATATTTAAACCTTTCATTGTGGCTGATGTTTGTGAGACATACTTAAGTTCTGAGAGTACTTGCATATTTATTTGGTGATACTGTGTATAACACCCCTAATAGCCTTGCTCTTGGTCAAACTAACATTTGGATTAATAGTAACATTACACAGTAAGATTGGACACCCTTTGTGAAGGGCCTTAAAGTAGCCGATAGGGACGTGGCTGTTGGCAGTGAGAACTACCTTATAATACAGGCAAAAGGGAGCATAGCTAGTAAACCTGGGCCCGCCTTTCCCAGGTGTGTGTATATAAATCAAACTTCAAAGAATGTGTGTGCCAGCTACATGGGCCGGGACATGAAGCACTGGTTGGACAGGGTGCTGGAGTTCTTGGCTTGGCCACTCAGCTGAAATCTCAACTCTATAGCTTGCCAGTGGGGAGACTTATTGGGGATCTGGAGAAAGATGGAGAAACCAGCCCCAGATTGACTGTGGTCTCTGTGTGCTCTTAAGAAAAATTGCACTCGATGCAGATAGCTGCGTCTGGAAATACTGTTTGTGTAACTTTTCATCCTCACAGTGTACATCCCCCACTCATGCTAGTGGTAAGGATTGAGGCTCCTTGATTACTCGGCCAGTCAGACCTTTATCACAAACATGAAAACTATTAAGATCAGTTGTAAAACCTCATAACTCATTCTTGATTACTTTATTGTAAGGCCTAAGCAACAATTGCAAAAGAATAATCAAGTATATTTTGTGATCAACAGCTTATCTAACTACCTATACTCTCCCTTAGGTCCTAATCCAGTCACCAAACATTGTGCAGCCTATTAATAGAAACTATACATAATTATAATACAATAACTAACAAATTTACACAGATAAACCTCTTGATTTGAACACTGGTTATGTACTTAACTGTAATGGACACCCAGCTCCAGACCAAATGAGAACAATAGCAGAATAAGTTGCTGGACTTAATAACCTATACATAAACAGCAACTACTAATAGGCAAAATAGTTCATCTATTAATGTAACTGGCCAGTCCAAAGCCATTGTCTTAATAAGCTGACATAAAACCCACTAACATTTTGCACTGAATGAAATCATAAGCATTTACTAAATATATGAAAGAAGCAAGCCCATGGTGGTGCAGTGGTTAGCGTTGCCGCCTCACAGCAAGAGGATTGCTGGTTCGATTCACAGCTGGGATACCTTTTGTGTGGAGTCTGCATGTCCTCCCTGTGGTCGCATGGGTTTCCTCAGGGTGCTCCAGTTTCTTCCCACATCCCAAAGACATGCAGTAGGTGGATTGGACACTCTAAAAATTGGTCCTAGGTGTGAGTGTGTGTTTGTGTGTGCCTTCTGTGGAAGGTTGGGCGCCGGGCTGGCAACTCGACACCGTTAAACTCCACTGCCAATCATGAGCGGACAAATGATCCGCTTTGGTGACCCCTAACCGGGAAAAAGCTGAAAGAAGAAGAAGATGAAAGAAGCAAGAAAGAAACACCACATCACTTAGCATCACATAGGATGAATTAGTAGTTTACATTACTGATCTTTATACAAGACACCAGAGTGGTTTCATATTAAAAGGAAATTGTTTTAGGGAATACTGAAGAATCAAGCTAACATGTTCAGATTAATACATTGCACATAGCTCTAAAGCATTGCTGAATGAAAACAGGTTAGACTTTGGCAGAGCTGCTGTTTGACAAAGTAATATTTTGCATTGAACTTTTAATATTAAATGTCAACAGCAGAAGGACTGTGTTACATTTTTGGAAATCTGAGTTTCTCAAGACTCTGAAAACAGAGGAGCATACAGTTCATATTTATTCCAGGCATAGCTCTCAACTTCTATGCTCAAAAACTGGGGACAAATCCAAAAAAAATGGGTGAAAAGTTAAAAATCAAGAACAGTTTTTTAAATATCTTTCTAATCTGTTGGCAAGTCAATAGAACAGCAGGTTTTGCATAAACATGCATTTTTTAGCAATAGGAAGCATTAAAGTCTAATGCCTGACCTTATTGGCTAACATTTTATTAGGGCAGGGCAAAAATATGAAGCAAAATCTGGGTCACTTGATAGGAATGATCCCATGCCAAAAGGCTGACAATTATTTTCTTTATGACCATCACAGGAGAAATTCAAAAGACACTGTATTGTCGTTGTACAGTTGTCAGCTATGACCACATCATATCAAACTGAAATGAAACAGCAAATGATGAAACTGGTTTGGGATTTGTACATATCTTGCTGGACTAGCTTAGTCCTGCATGGAGGCGGCCATTTAGGAGCAGGACGGCAGCGCACCATGCACAGTAATGAAGCATGCTGCCTGAGCACCTAATCTTACACAGAGCATGTAAGAGTGCAGGGGGCGTGTCTGCGAGCAGAGCTCTCAGAATATACATGCCCCCGCAATGAAGAACAGCAGAAAGGGGAAAGAAATGAGCGAGACCACTCATAGGTGTCCTCATATCCCCACCAACAGTCCCCCTCATGTACAACTGCAAGTATTATAAATAAAATGAACAAACCCTTTTTTTTTAAATCCAATTAAAGCTAACCATAGGTGCGCGGGTGTGCACATTGCTTAGCTACGGTTAATGCAGCTTAAATGGCTGAAGAGGATAACAAGGAAGACATATGCAAATGTAGCAGCATAGCAATAGTGTAGTGGGCAGAGCATTCACCTTACGAGCAGGCAGTCCCGGTTTGAGTCCCACTGCAGCACATTCTATTTTATGTACAGGTTATTAAGTCCAGCAACTTATTCTGCTATTGTTCTCATTTGGTCTGGAGCTGGGTGTCCATTACAGTACATACAATAAGTGTTCAAATCAAGAGGAGGTTTATCTGTGTAAATTTGTTAGTTATTGTATTATAATTATTTATAGTTTCTATTAATAGGCTGCACAATGTTTGGTGACTGGATTAGGACCTAAGGGAGAGTATAGGTAGTTAGATAAGCTGTTGATTCCAAAATATACTTGATTATTCTTTTGCAATTGTTGCTTAGGCCTTACAATAAAGTAATCAAGAATGAGTTATGAGGGTTTTACAACTGATCTTAATAGTTTTCATATTTGTGATAAAGGTCTGACAATAATATATATGGCAAAGCATGTTATGACTAATATTTATGCTGCATAACCCACTAAATAACATATTTTTATGCACTGGTGTACTGCAGTAAATGCACATGTGAGATGTCAGGATCATAATGAATAAAGCACTAGTAAGCAGGTTTAAGCACCAAAAAGCAGTAGTCAGCATATTTAAGCAGTAATGCACGGCGGTAAGCAATGCCTACACTAGTTAAACAATTCTGAAGCTAACTCACTGTAAGCAGATGTAACTGTAGGTTAGCAGTGCTTACCGTCACACAAACCCACTTACAAATGCTCAAAAGTGCCTTAATCACTCTGTATCCAATGGCCCTGGTTCTGCTCATCAACAAAATAAACAGCCATGCAGGTCTCGAACCCAGGACCCTATATGCTATAGTCAGTAGTTCACCACCAAGCCATCACAGAAGTACAGAAGAATGAGGTATCAGCAAACAAGTCCTCACCATAGTAAAACCAAACTGAATCTGTGAAAGGAATCGGTATATAGACATCTGTGCCTTAACCCACTACATAACATAAATATGTGAACTGGAGTACAGCAGTAAGGCCAGAAGTTAGGTGTAATTGTAATAGAGTGCTGAAGTCCCCAATAAAACGCAAGGACTTACACATGAATCATTGATACCAGGCATACATATAAGGTGTAATGAATAACTCAATCCCAAAAAGGATTTATAATGAAAAGTCTGATATTAGCAATGCTGAGCATTGCACAGGCCAGCTTAGGAGGTGTAAGCAATGTGTAGGCCAGCTAACTCCAGCCTGGTAAGTCTGTGGGATGATCCCAGATTTTTAGCAGCAAACAGGGAATACAAGTGATTGTAAAACGTCTATGAGAACAAACTTGTCACTGTAACAACCCCTGAAACTATGTCCTATCTACACTCCCATGTTGTCAAGCTGTGACCAGAGTGTGTACAGTAACAGAGTGAGATGTATGTGCATAATACTAATGTGTAATCTGGGACATTGTGTGGCAGCAGTCAGGTAGTGCTAACAAACATTGATCCCACAGGTACGTGGGATACGAACTCTGTGCTGAGAAATAAAGACCATTATAACCTGTACTGGTACTGTTCACTCTGGTATTGTAGGGAATTCTGAGTGTTGCAGTTTCTCTGAATAATAAAGTATCACTGGTCACTGTCACCCACACTGTGCTACATAATATAACTGTGTAGGATAGCATGTATATGTGTTGTCAGGTCACTAAAGGTGGAAGAGGGCAATATTCTAGATATGTCCCGGCACACCAGCATGTAGTCAACACATGGCCAGAGTCTGTGCAGAAAGAGTTGGATAGCTATGTGCACAATGTCAACCTGGAATCTGGGAGTATGTGTAGAAACAGTTAGTGTTAACAAACATTCCCTCCACAGGTATACCAGGTAAGAGGGGTATAATACAGGTAAAACCAGTTCATGTGTAACGATGATGACAGCCATATCACTGTCCAAACTAAGGCTATAGGGTAGTGTAGTAAGACATGTAAGATACAGATAACAGCACTGACTAGGAAAGTAAAGTGGACTGCAGGAATGTACTAGTTGTTAATTGACATCTTTCTCCCCCTCCTCACCATATCTCCAATAATCAACATACCTACCCCAACTGGTATGTAATGACACCTATGTTCTGATAATGTCCAGTTGTTTGATAAATATTTTAATGGTTCCCATGCATGTGCTATATTGAATTATTCCAACATTGGTGGCATGGTGTCATTAATGTACCTGCATACTGTTCTTATTACCACTGTGGTCTAATATATGTATGTGTTCTATTTGCTATGCAACTGTTCCATATCTGGTGTTAATGGGGATATCTATGCATGCTGTTATACCTAACCCTGGAATGTGTTGACTATTACTAACCCACATATGATGATGAAATCTAAACACTATAGCACACTTGGGAAGGCTGGTCCCAGCAGACCCACCTGTCCCACCTCAGCTGGCCATGGCACCAGGCACCAGCATGTCTGGGGCCCAACCTGGGACCTCCCTGATCATTGGTCCTGCACCACCTTCAGGTGGAACTGCCTCAGTGGATGGGGCTTGCCCCCTCGCAGTGGGCGCGGTCAGGCACCTGTCACCAGGTCGGGGTCATGGTGCGTAGAGAGATCAACCAGCAGTTTGGTGATCTGCTACGCCAGCTTGAGGGCAGAGTGTCATGACTAGAGGGTCAGCCTGGCTCTGCAATTCAGCCCCCAGCACAGCCACCTTCAGAGCTGTGAAGGTGTAGTGGTGACTGCCCATGGGTGGGGACTTCAGTCCCACCCTTTCCACTAGGTCGCTCATGGGCTTCCGATTTCCCAACACCCCTCCTCATCCAGGAGTTTACCCCCCCACGTGTCATATACCACCCCTGTATGCATCTTGTTTGTCTTGTCTGTTAACCTACCCAACCTACCTCCCCAAATATACCTACTACCCCTCCCCAACATCCCACTCTCACCTGAAAAAAAAGGGCAATCTGTTCCCACAAAAAATATCACCCCATACATAGCTGTCCATTTTGCACATGTGTCTACTGGACATATAATCCAGTCTAATTAGCATCACAACTTATTATTGTTGTCCTCACCCCCTCCCAGGGGTTTGAGTGTCCAAATCTACCTCCACATTTAGTGTATCTGCTGTTGCTGTAGAAGAAATGGGCAGCTATGGACCTTCCCTACACCCTTCCTGTACATCCCTGGCTAGTTTCCCTACTGACTTACCCTCTTTGTGCCCCTTTTTTCACCACTTTTCTATCAACACCTTTTTCTTTTCTTTTAAAGAAATTAGTGTGGAGTTAAGTGGGAGTAAGCTCTTTTAAGCAGCAGTAAGCGGGGTTTAAGCCTGCTTGTGCGGGGGTAAGCAATGCCTACACAGGTTAAGCAATTTAGAAGCTAAATCAGTATAAGAAACTGTAACCAGGAGTTAGCAGTGCTTACCTCCGTGCAAACCCGCTTAAAACTACTCAAAAGTGCCTTAATCACTCTGTATCCAACAACCCTTGTTCTACCCAGCAACAAAATAAACAGTCTATGCAAGGCTCGAACCCACAACCCTGCACACCATAGACAAAGTGATTTACCACTAAGCCATGTCAGATATACATAACTGTGATGTATTCACAAACATATCATCCAGCCCAGTCATTCAACAGTACAGAGAATGTATTCCAACATGTAGATGGGTGTGTGTGTGTGTGTGTGTGTGTGTGTGTGTGTGTGTGTGTGTGTGTGTGTAAATATATTAATATCTAAACAGATACAACATATCTATATATGTAGATATATATTTATATAGCAATATATATAACTATATATGAACATATATACATGAAAATGCCTACATTTATAGATATATATGTCTATATCTATATGTCTAAATTTATACAGCAAGTTATATATATGTCAGCAGATATATATATATGTATGTAGGTATATACAGACATAGTTTTATATATATATATATGTAAGCAGATATATATATATATATATATATATATATATATATATATATATATATAGTATATACAGACATATTTCTGTAGATAACAATGGGGAAATAACAAAAACATATAAGCCCAAATGCACCGTTAATGGGGTTGAGAGGCCCCGAACAATACACGTCTTGTACGAATAGGTATACCCCCCCCACAGCCAAACACGTCCTCCCTGCAATACACTACCATGTGTTGTAGATCCCATAACCAGGACCAGACAAGACATGGGCATCCCTAAGATACATATACACAGACACATATATGCAGATACAGATATACATATATCACACTACTGCCATGTGTGGGAATACAACCCCTACCAGAGTTCTATATCACACTACAGCATGATGGTGTTATAGGGCACACCACAGAGATTGCTGGAGTGCCCCTTCCCCAAAGGTGTTTTTCACAGTGAATTATATCAGCAGGATTGCACAAGTAGTGCATTTGAATCACACACACACACACACACACACACACACACACACACACACACACACACACACACACACACACACACACACACACAATTGCCAAGTCTGGGATTAGAACGCCAACCTATTTCATCACACTACAATAGTACGCAGTTATGGCATGCGCTATGGAGATTACTGGGCTACAACCTTCCCAGAGGTGTAGTTCAAGGTGGATGGCATCAGTAGCCTTGCCAAAGTAAGACATTTGAATTGAAGGGAGTGTGAGTAGCCTAACAGGCATTTCTCTCTACACACACACACACACACACACACACACACACACGCGCACACGCACACGCACAATTGCCAAGTCTGGGATTAGAACTCCTACCTAACTATTTTATCAAACTACAGCAGTACACAGTTATGGGACATGCTACGGAAATTACTAGGCAACAACTTTCCCAGAGGTGTATTTCTAGGTGGATGACATCATCAGCCTTGCCAAAGTAGAGCATTTGAATTTTAGGGAGTGTGACTACCCTAAAAACCATTGCTCTCTACACAGACAGACACACACACACACACACACACACACACACACACACACACACACACACACACACACACACACACACACACAGATGCCACAATGGATGACCTCAGCAGGCTTGTAATAGTAGGGCTATGGGAAGGGCAGTGTGTGTGCATGGGCCATAACCTATTCATCCAGAGGTTGACACACCACATGTGGGCACACACAGGGTCATATTTCACAGGTACGTGTATACAGCTGCTAGATGACTACTTCCTTGTACAGTCATGGTGCACAGCTATCACTTGCACCACATAGTCTGCAATGCTGACAGATACCGGTGGCTAGTATCTACAGTGGCTGACATCTGAACCTTATGTGGTTGTATTACTTTGGCTGTGTGCTGGGTGGGACAGGCCTGGATGGCTCCTTGTCAGAGTCACCCTCTTCCACACATCTATGCATGTTTACCTTTGGCTTATTATAGTGTGTTGTCCTTGGATATATGTCTGTATTCCTATCCACTGTGTGTGCAAAGCATGAGTGGTGCATACTGAGGAGTGTCTGCACTAACATCTGCAACTGCCAGTTATGTCTGGTCCACTGGTGTTTGCAGACATGGCCTTCATTTGTTTAAGTGTTTTGTTTAAGTGTGTGAGCATGCCCAGTATGACCTTTCAGTATGTTGTTGACTGACATTGCTTACATTTCTCTAAGTGCGTGAGCATGCCCAGTAGTTTGTACTGCAGTGCAGAACTTTATGTTGTACACCTACAGGTAGCATACTGTTTCTGCAGGGTATCCGTTGATCATTTGGCAATATGTGGACAAACTGTGCAGGGGATAGTGTGTACTGTAGGTGATTGCGTCTGTGCTGCTTCAGCTGCATGGTACTGCTGTTAGCAGAGATATTCAGACATGCACTGCTATACACAGTGATGTTCTCTGCCCTCATGTACTGTCAGGTGGACATTCTTGCTCACAGTGATGTCTTGGGGGGGGACAACTATGTATTCATGGTAAGTTATGCCATTCTGGATGGGGAGCTGCAGACATTTGGTGCTGGGTTTGTGTATCCGGTTCAGCACCTTGGTACAGTACTGGCAGAGGATCCCATACTTGTACACCCATCAGTATGACAGTATGGGCTTATCTTGCTGTGGCAATGCCTCACAGCTGTACAGATTTGCACAGGTCAGCCAGGGGGAGGGACCATGGGTCAGGACATATACCCTATTGTGATGTACAGGCAGGTGTGTAGCCACCCATGTAAGTGTTTGCAGCCAGGGATAATGTGTGCACACAGCTTGGTGTCAGACCTTGCACATTCCATGCTGCCCATGCTCCCACCCCCCTCTGTTTTTTAACCTCTTCCATACATTATGCACATTTTCTCTGATACTTTCCCTAAGGGTATCGCCCCATCACAGGTGTGTGTTAGTGTTGGTCCACAGCTCATGCAGTGGGACATGTTACTGGGGTTTGTTCATATGGCCTTGCATATGGCTTATGTGGGGTGTGTTATGTTATTTGGGTGTCTATGACATAACATGCATTGGCAGTTCATGTGAGACACAGGCCTTTGGCAGACGTGGGGCATTAGGTGTTGCTGCATGCCAGATGTGGCAGGTCGTTGCATTCTGTCAGTCCTACAGTCCCAGACCACCATACAGTATATTACCCTGGGGTGACAGGGTAGGTGTGATAGGTGTTCATGCCAATACCTCCTAACAGTCTTGCTCAGGTGGTGTGTATGCTGGCAGGGTGCTACCTACAACTAGGGACACACCTGCATGGGACACCCGCACTGTATGCTGCAGTCTTCCGGTATTGCCATATACAGGTGGGTTCTTACTGTACCCATTCCCCACAGCAGGGCTATGACCAGAGAGATGCCTGTGGGTGGTGTTTGCATGAGCTGGGTGCATGTGTGCTATGGACACTACTTGCATCTGACACACAGATATGCATTGGGCATTCCAGTTATGCTTGCATGTGCAGGTACATCAGCTGTTTCCCAATATATCAGTCCTACCTCCTTTGTGATCTGCGAGTGTTTGGGCAGACAACACCAGTATCCCCCACTTCAAGACCAAATAATGTGATACATACCTGTATGTACTTTTCCAAGGGTGTGTCCATTTCACAGTAACACAATATATACAGTATATCTGGGGTAGTTTCTCCTGTGTACTGCTTGTATATGTTGACCAACAGCCATGCCATGTCAGTCTTTCAGATGGTGACACATATTACTACCATACATTTGCAATGGCTTACTGCTACCTTGTGTTTTACTGATGGGTATTGTGTATGGCACTGCAGTTGTGAGGACTTGTCCCTGTTATCAGTGGTAGTGGGCAATGGCCACCAGGCTTACCTCAACATGCATACATACCAACCACTCTCACACAATATGGGACACACACCAACCTAACACTCACATACCTGCATATTGTGAAGATGCTACAACCTATCCTGCTATCTTGGCCACCTCTGTGCATCTGTGCTCCACTGGTATTAGACCTACACATACATGTTATTACATTTCTACATTGGGTTGTGGGGGGGCACACCTGACTGTTACGTGTGTACTTCACATTGGGGGGGCACACCAGACCATTACTACATAATTAAGTAGGGTTGGGGGGCACACCTGACTATTTCTACATATCTACACAGGACTGGGGGGGCACACCTGACTGTTACTACATTTCTACGTAAGATTGGGGGGGGGGACACCTAACTACTTCTCCATTTCTACACAGGATTGAGGGGGGGGCACACCTGACTGTTACTACATGTTTACGTAGGATAGGGCACATCTGATTATTTCTACACAGGATTGGGGGGGCACACCTGACTGTTATTACATTACTATGTAGGATGGGGGGCACACCTGACACTTGTACACATTTGCTAGGACTGTACTGGTATGTCAGGCACTCCATTTCATTTTGTATTCTAACCTATCATGCTGACTAGAGGCATACCAGTGTACTACAGATCTTAGCTTTGATTTACCTACATATTAGTTTCTGACTTCCTACCCTTCAGAACTAACTTCCCACTGCCTGACCTGCTGTGGTCTGTCTGTGTAGTTCTGGGGGGGGGGGTACCCATAAGTATCATTCATAGGCCATAGCACAGCCTTTGTTTGTGTTTGTCTACACCTGTCCTGCTGGCTGTGACTGCTGTTGGGTATGTGAACCCCCCTGACTGGCATGTAGGAGTCACTTACCTTGTGGGTGTCCCAGTATTGAGGGTGGTGCTGCAGGGCTGCCTATGTCGGATCCACATAATACACTCCCTACACATGGTTGAGCACAGGTAGTGTCATGTTTGGCATCCATTTTACTGTATATGAGAGTCAGAGAGAGATGTTATTCCCTGGGTCCCTCCTGTGTCAGTGTATGTGCTATGTGTTGCCTCTTTGTCAAGGCCAGGGCATACTGGGCATGCCTCCTTCTGTCTACTGGGGCAAGCTCAGGTTGTTCCTCTGACTCACTCTGTGCCTGTACAGGCCTTGGAAATGGTGGGGGGCTGTGTGGCCCTGCCCCATGCTGTTCCTGCTGCAGCTGTTTCTGCAGGATCATATTGTGTAGCATGGTACATATAATGACAATTTGAGTACATGTAGCTGGTGAGCACTGCAAGGCTCCACCACATGTGTCCAGGCACAGGAACCATGACTTGAGCATCCCAGACACATGCTCTACTTTAATTCTGGTCTGTGCGTGTGCCTCATTATGGAGTTCTTATTTGGGTGTGTGTGCATTTCTGATGGGTGTCATCAGCCACGACTCTAGTGTATCCAGCATCCCCCACTAGGTGACTGTGAGGGATGTCCCCATTGGCAAATCTCTGGTACAGCTGCATCAGATGCCAGATGTGGGAATCGTGATAGCTTCCAGGGCAGCCAACACACACATTCAGTATTATGCCCTGGACATCGCACATGACCTGGCAGTTAATGGAGGTGAAACCCTTGCGGTTGATGTAGACCCTACCCGGCTCACCGGTTGGTGCTTTGATGCATATGTGCATGCAGTCTATAGCACCCACTACCTCAGGGTATTCTGCTATTTGGTGGAACAGTTGCATATTGCTGGCCAACACCTCACGAGTGTTGGTGAAATATATGCGCTCACCGACATGTGCTGACATTGCATCCAGGAACTGGTGGAGTACCCTGGATGCTGATGCCTGCGAGATTCCCATCATATCCCCAGTTGTCCTTTGGAAGGTACCTGTAGCTAGTATTCTTAGGCCTACACATACCTTGGTATCCACTGGGATGGGTTCCCCTCTGTTAGTTGTGTGTGTCAGGCGTGGCCGGCACAGCTCAACAGTTTGCTGTAGGAGGTCCCTGTCTGCCCTATAGCGCTACACTATCTCCAGCTCATGTAGCCCCTGGTAGGTTACCCTGGGTCTGTATACTCTTCTCCGTCTCCTCACTGTGGGTTGGTAGAGAGCATTCACATCCTGACCACCCTCAGCCTCTTCCACAAGTTGTTGTATGATAGCTACTGCAGCCCCTATCATTTTGTTGTTTTGATTGCTAAAAGTTCCCCGCTTGTATACACCGGTGGTGTAGAGTGTGGGAAAAACCAGAGGGGAAGGTGTTTGCATAGTTTATAGTAGTGTTCTGGGCAGGGCTGGTCTGCTGCCTGTGTAATTGGCTGATTCTGATACATTTCACCTGCCAGCTATGCTAGTTCTCCTTGATTAACTTCCTACTACTGTTTTCCCTTCCCATTGCCTTCCTGTTTAAGCCTAGTGGTGAACCGCACAAACACAGTGCTCAAATGTGCACAGAACTGCTATGTCCTGTTTTAACTTTTTTTTAAACCTTTAAAACCGGTGCGCAGCGTGCACTCCTGCTTAGGCAATGTAAAGAGTGCTAGGCAGACTCAGACACCCTCCTTGCTTAGCTGTGCTTAGCTAGGAGCAAACTTGAGCCACAGGGTTCCAATCTGCTTACAGTATGCCTGACACCCCCCCATGATGTCAGCTAACTCCTTGGCTTGCACCAAGCTATTCCTACTCTTACACTGTTGGGACCTGACTAACATGCAGGGGAAAACTGGGATTCACTATCATTCCCCTCATTTGCATAGGATTGCCTGTTAATGCATAGTTACATGTCTCACATTGAGCCTCCCCCCTTAGCAACCACTACTCACTGGCCATGTTGTCTTCTGCCTGCCTTTGACTTTCATGGCAGAATAGTGATTTTATTTAGGAATGCTTATTTTAAGTTTATTTTATTATTTTCCCCCGATCCCGTTTGCACACCGCTGCCCTATGCGTAAACAGCCGAGATCGGCTAAAAAAAATGAAAGTTGATTTTTTTTATTTTTTAAGCTGTTTGCAATGCCAATGGGCCTTATACTTGGCCATTGGTATGCTTCCCAACTGATATGCAGCCTTTATTTGGAGCTGTTACAGCTCCGTTTTGGATTTTGCAGAAATGTACTCGGTTACTGAGTACATTTCTGCAGATTCCACTAGTCCTGCATGGCCGGTTTCAAGCTTCCTGGATCTCAAATTCACCTCATTTGCATTGATTTCTCCTGCAAATGGGGTGATTTGCATACAGGGGCTTAGTCCGTGCAGGACTAGTGCAGGAGCACTCCTGCATGTCCCTGCAGGCTGTTCCTGGATTGCACGGCAGACATATTGCCTGCAAGAGCTCCTGCACTAAACCTGCACACCATGCAAGGCATGCAGAATACGGGGGTTGGTTGCTTATGTTCAAAGGACCTCTTGGCTTCTTTTTCCTATAAGTTCTTCTCAATAAGGTATAAAACAATGTTGCTGTTTATAGGTATTGGGAATATCTTGCAAGTGTCTGTTAGGAGGCACTGTTTTTAAGCAAGAACAGACACGAGTGAGCTCTAGTTAGGATTTTCTGTTAAGTTACTATGTCCTTTAATGATTAGGAATCAATGACCATTTCTTTATAGCTGGATAGCTCCCTTTGATCTAATGCTATGATGACTATGAGAAAACATAAACCTGCTTAATATTACACCTTTATAAAGGGCAAGTTTCAGTGTGCCAAGAGCATACCTCTCAGCTTTACAGATTTTGGAGAATGTCTAGATTTTTGCCTCATATTTTTGGTCTATTTCTCATAAAATTGTGGTTTTCTGGCAAATTGCTGGTAAGTCATTGAGGATTGAAGTCAGAATATAATGATGGACATTTAAGTTTCAGACTTCATACCCTTCATGTAAAACCTGTTATTCTATCAAATTTCTACGTTTGCAAGAGAATTATTTTAAAAAGTGCCCTTATTTTTGGACCTTTGTCCCCCCCATTATTTATGTCTTTGTACAGATTTTTTGTTCTAAGAAGTTGAGAGGTATGTAAGACACCTAGACTTGGTGATAACCTGGGGAAGTTGGCAGCATCACCAACATAGCAAGACCACAACTGGAGAAGACGCAAGCTCATCAAAATGACATATCAAATAATTATGCTCCTATTAGGACTGGCACATAATTTCTACAAGATACTGATGTCTAGATACTCCAAAGCACCCACGATTGTACTGTTCCTTGTCTAAAGGTGCTACCAGATGTACCTGTTCTTGTGACTGAGGCTTGCAGCATGCAGTACTATGTTCAATGTATACAGGTGGAAAAAAAAATAAATGCATGTTGGATGTAAGTGAACAGCTTAGTTCCATCATGGGGTCTGTCTTCCAAATGTTGGACCACCTTATCTCTTTACTGTCTGACATGTCATGACTAGGCCCAAGAAGGGATATTTCTTACTGTGATTTTACACCACCAGCCTGACTATTTTGCTACCAGGTTACCTAATAGTAATGTGCATGGTAGATAGGAAAATAGATATGTAAAGTTGACATGCGATGAAAAAATGCAGATCAAACCAATCTGCCATAAGTTAGCACACTTTGTCCTAACAGCTCCAGTATACACACAGTTTCTAGTCTGCTGGAGTTATGTTTAAAAAGAAAAAAAAGCCAAGAAATTCTGACTTCAATATGAAAGAATATTGTAAGCTTGCTTGGACCAGTTGCCGTATATTATGGGTAACATATACATTTACATGATATTGCAAACACTACTATTCGTCAATAAAAATAAAGAATTCAAACTACTGCTTCAAACATAGCAATACAATGAAAAAAATACCCTATTTACATTTGAAGCCCTGAAAAGGGTAGGATCGTTCATAGGTCATACAATGTTCAGCACTTAAAGAAAAACTAAATAAAATCAATAACTATGTCTTGCCGATACTGCGGCAAACATGTGAAGTACTGATTGTGTCAAAACATGAGACTGATACACATGGTACACAGCAGTCAGTGCATCCGAGCCCACATAATACTTCCTGACTAGAGTCAGGATACAGCAGGTTTTATTTTAAAAACACAGAAAATGCAGCACAGGAACTAGGAGCACAGCTGAATAGCAACCTCCAAAAGAACCAGAACCCTGAACCACACACTTTATTAACAATAATTAATTAATTAATAATTGTTAATAAAGTGTGTGGTTCAGTCTTTCCTTGGTTTTGGTTCTTTTGGAGGTTTTTTTTTAATTTATAGCTGATCAAAACAGAAAATTTGCATAATGAGAGTGTTTCACTGCGATACTTTATTGTAGAGTGTTTTTTTTTGCCAACACACAAAAACATACAGACAGAGGCAGAAAGACAAAAGGTCAGGGGCGGATTGTGCTGTTGGACTGTAGCCTCCCCCAGCTGTAAACATACATAAAGAGAAATAAAACAAAAACAAAAATAAAATAAAATAAAAATTAACAGTTCCGGACTTTCGTGCATGCTTTTCTGGTGTGTGCGTGTAATGCCCCAGTTGCTACATGGTGGTGGATAAAGAATAAGGCTTGAACCCTGTACTTTGGGCCCAAGTACAAAAGAGCCTAAATTCCCTACCCACCATTATTTGTAAAAAAAATTTGCAGATTTTTGTCTCATATTTGTTCTGTTCCTCATAAAATCTACGGTTTCTGTATTTTTGTTTCATGACGCAGTCAGTGGTGCATTGGTGCACTAGTAGCATTGTTGCCTGACAGCTACAAGTTCTCTGGTTTGATTCTTGGCTGGGGTGCCTTCTCTGTGGAGTCTGCATGTCCTCCCTGTGTTTGTGTGGGTTTGCTCTGGTGTCCTCCCATCTTACAAAGACATGTGTCTGAAGTGTTTCTCCCTGAGCCTTTGCTGAAAATTGGCTTTTGTTCCAAGTCAAACTTTCCTGGTTAACAAATGTTAAATAAAAATGACAAGCATTTGACTTTCAGACTTCATATTCTTCAGAAAGTACATGGTAACATGACACCTTTTATTCTAGCACTTTTCGAAGTTTATAAGATGGATATTTGAAATTTGTCCCTATTTTGGACTGTATTCCCCCATTATTGGCTTTGTCCAGGTTTTTTGTGCTAAGGTTGAGAGCTATGGTGAGAACTGAATTCACTGAATATGTTTGGGGGCTGTATTCCCCCATTATTAGTTTTGTTCAGGTGTTTTGTGCTAAGAGGTTGATAGCTATGGTGAGAACTGAATTCACTAAATGGTAGCCATTTAAGTTTCAGTCTTCCTCTCTTTCATAAAACAGATGATTAGGTGCAGTGGTATGTTGCTCTGACTGTTTTGCACAGGGTCCTGGGTTCAATACTTGGCAATGAAACGTATGGTGGTAGCACAGTATTTTATTCTAGCAACTTTTCAACATTATGCATGCAATGTTTAAAATGTGTCCCTGTTTTTTTGGCTTTTGCCCCCCCCACCAAATAAATTTTGGCTTTTTCCAGATTTCTTATGCTGCAAAGTTCAGAGATAAAGCTGAATGTCAAGTAGATTTTACAAGAAGCTGAGAGCTGCAGGGGAACAAACATTTAGTGCTGCTCATGCTGAGTCTGCTTGCATTGTTAATGGCACAACAGGTAATGTACTTGGTTTTGATGCAGAAGGCTGTGGGTTCTACTCCTACATTAGGTAGATGCATTGCTGATACTGTACTGTGTTGTAAATGGGGTGGATGCTGCATTCCTTTTTTGCGAAGATACCTAGTAACTATGAACCTGTTATCAGTTTGCCATCCATTCCCTATTGCAATATTACTAGCTTAGCATTTTTTTAATGCAACATAGGCAATTTATTCCTCAAGGCCAACAGGCACTCTTTTTGTAGATGAAACAATGAAATATAAAGTTGTTTGCTAGCAGCAACCTCTTCATTAGTTACAGATTTCTTTAATGTGGAATTATTTAGATGACTTTTACTTCTTCAGCGATTGTGCTTATTTACTGATAATGGTGGACTGTAGAAGTTTGAGTAGACTTTTATGATGGAAATGTTCTGAACTGGACAGTTTTGTCATTATTGGTGCATGCATTTTGTTTCATTGTTTACTGGGAAAATGTTCTGAATTGGGAAGTTTTGTCATTATTGGTGCATGCATTTTGTTTAATTGTTTACTGAAAAAATGTTCAAAACAATAAATTTAAAATGCCCTCTAACAACTGTACTGTATTGTACAACCAAACCATAGAACCAAAGCACAACCCTCCCCATGGCTACAGAAAACCACTAAGTCAGAAATGAAAAACAGGGATAAAGCCTGGGAGCACTGGCGCAAAACCAAAGCCCCCTCAACTAGACAGAAATTTCTATAACTACGCAATAGAGTCAAAAATCTAATAAAACAGGACAAATTCCAATACTACCAGTCTGCCCTAGACTCCTCCCAACACAGCCCCAAACAATTCTAGTCCTTCATAAACTCCATCCTCCACCCAGGTAAAGTCAGTACCCCTCCTCCTAACATCCTTCACTCCTCCGAAAATATTGCTACCTCATTCAACACACACTTCACACAAACCATATTATCACTAGCTAAACAACACAACCCCCGCTCCCCTCCAACCCACACCTTCAACTAGTAATCTCCCCACTGCCTTCTCTTTTTCTCCTGTACCTACCTCCAACATAAAGAAACTCTTAACTAAACTTAAGCCCACCAAATTAGCAGCAAACAACCTCCCAAGTGAATACCTAGAAATCGCAGCTGATGCTCTGGCCTACCCAGTATCCATCTTGATTAACCGATGTCTGTCAGAAAGTTACGTTCCCACACTGTGGAAAGTATCACATATAATTCCCCTCCACAAAGGTGGCCCCTCCACAGAACTAACCAATTACCACCCCATAGCTATTCTCTCTCCACTCTCCAAAATACTAGAGAGATGCATACACTCTCAGGTCTCAGACTACCTCCTTACTAACAACCTCCTTTCCAATACTCAGCATGGTTTCCAACCAAACCATAGTACCACCACTGCCGTACTCTCCTTTACTAACACTATCCTTCAGCATACAAACAATGGCTATCTCTCCTCTGCTACTTTCCTAGACCTATCTAAAGCAT
The DNA here is from genome assembly GCF_019279795.1 of Protopterus annectens. Taxonomy (NCBI): domain Eukaryota; kingdom Metazoa; phylum Chordata; order Ceratodontiformes; family Protopteridae; genus Protopterus; species Protopterus annectens. The sequence continues at coordinate 313,921,912 of NC_056750.1, read as the reverse complement.
TTGACATGGTCCCACACAAACAACTTATCTCTGTCCTCAATAACCTATCCTTCTCACAATCAGTCACCAACTGGTTTCAGAGTTACCTGTCTGACCGCCAACAATCCGTTGTATGGCAGAATGACATATCTCCCCAACTACCTGTCTCCATAAGGGTTCCCCAAGGATCCATCCTTGGACTCCTACTCTTCTCTGTTTTCACCAATAATCTAGCCTCTGCCACCAAACATGGCACACACATACAATACGCAGATGACTCAACCATCATCTTCTCAGCCCAGTCCCTACCCAAACTGCAAAAATTCACACAGGAAGCCTTTTCTTCTGTTGAAACTTGGTTATCCAATGCCCAGTTAATACTCAACCCAAACAAAACTAAACTACTCATCTTCCAACCCACCAAACATACTCAAAACAACTCGCACTTTAACATCACAGCAAAAGACAACAGCACTATATATCCAACTGAACACACCAAATTGCTAGGAGTAGAAATAGATAATAAACTAAAATCTGACATTCACATATCCATGACCATAAAAAAGTCCACAAAACACTAAGAGCATTATACAGAAATAAGCAACTTCTCACCAAAGCAGCAAAGATTTCAATAGCAAATTCCCACCTTATCTCCACCCTACTTTATGCCTCTCCAATATATAGCAACCTAAGGCAATGTGATCTAAACAAGCTAGAGACCTGCTACAACAAAATCGCCAAATTCGCCACAGGGGCATCCTACCTTAGTCACCACTGTCTCTCACTTGCTGAACTGGGCTGGCTTAAACTCCCTCACCTCCTTCAATGGTATCAACTCTCACTCCCTCACAAACTAGTAAACCATCCACTAAATGTCCCATCCCTCCAGAATCTACTCCAACTGTATCGCACCACCAGACTACTAAGATCCAGCAACAAAAATCACTTGCAGATCACTAAAGCCAATAACTCTGCTGGTGAAGCACTATTCTCTTGTGCCATAGCCAAATTATGGAACTCCCTCCCACCCACAATTACCTCCGTACCATCATGCACCCACTTCAAAACTTTACTAAAAGTGCACCTAAAAACATGCTGGCTATGCCCTTGCAACTCCCTCTCTAATATCACCCACCCCATCCAACCACTACCTCTCTTTCCACCTCACTAACTACCTTGATTATAGCAAGCTCAGATGCTCATAAGCCTAGTACTTATACAGCAGGAACTTCTTATTGTAACATTTGTTAATGTCTGTTATGTACTTCGCAGATAAAGATTCTAGTTGTCCACTGATGTATTATGTTCTTCATCTGTAAATATATTTATAATTAATTGCTATGTTAATCAAATTGTTAATCGCTATGTAATCCAATGTAACTACTGTCTGTTTATTTTAACTGGGCAGCTTTTCTCCCCGGGCCTCTGCTGAAAATAGACCTACGTCCAGTCGGACACTCCCGGTCAATATATGTAAATAAATAAATAAATAAATAAAATTGTACAAGGAATATAATTTAGTACAATCAGGAAGGTGTATAAAAGAGCACATGTATGTTTCATGTGCAAGGGGCCTATGATTTGAAAGCAGCCCAAAGTTAATCTTTATCTGCCACTGGCAAAATGTATTTTCTTTGAATGTGGGTTTCAATGCTGTTTCAATGAATGTGAGTTTCAAGGGCAGAGAAGTTTTAATGCTAAGTCTGTTTTCATTGTGAGACTGCATTGCTTTGTTTAGCAGATGTCTTAGTGTCTGTGTTGTAAAATGCAAAATGCAAAATAAAACTTTCAAATGAGGTCCAAATCATCATAGAAGTAAAGCAGTATGCACATTAGTGTTTATGATAAATGGGGTGAAATAGCCAAGTAATGGTTCATTGGAATGGCTGCAGGAGGGAGGCTCCATTCAACCATGATTTTGTGAGGGCGAAGGGTGGCAAAGTCAGACAGCCCCAGCTGAACTATACCTCCCAACTGTCCAGATTTTCACAGAATGAATAGATTTTTGCTTCTTATTTTTGGTTTGTTCTTCATAAAATTTGTGGTTTTCAGGCAAATCATTTAGGAATTAATTCACTAACTAATGACAGACACTGCGTTTTAGGCTTCATAACCTTCAGAAAAATGCATGCTAAAGTAAGACCTGTTATTCTATCAACTGTCTCAGTTTATACAAGAGCAATTTTTAGTACTGTTTATATGTTCCCCCAATATATTTGGCCTTGTCCAGATTTATTGCATTAACAGGTTGAGAGGTACATGCAAATAAATTGCTTTATAGAATTAAGCATAGCCAAACCTCTCAACTGTCCCCGATTGTGGCTCAGAATGTTGCTCTTCCCCTAATAATCCCTCAGCAAAATAGCAATTGTGGAAAAAAACATGGAGGGTTTGCAATTAAGAAATAACTGTAATAATCAGAGTTATAGAATACTTTTATTTCAGAAATGCATGTAAATTCTTTTATTTTGTCAGCTGCTCAAGTTAGCAGTACTAATATTAATAAAGTGTCCCTTCTTTGACAGGTTCCCAGCTGTATTGTGTGGCTATTTTATATTTTTGCATCACATTTTTGGTCCATTTTTCATAAAATTGTGTGTTTTTTGTCAAATTAGTGGCAAATCATTAAAGACTGAAGTTAGAAAATAATGGCAGACATTTGAGTTTCAGATTTCATACCCTTCAGAAAATTCATATTAATGCAAGACCTATTCTATTATCTTTCTAAGTTTATAAGAGCAATATTTAAAAATTGTCATTACTTTTGGGCCTTTGTCCCACTTCTATTTATGGCTTTGTCCAGATTTCTTGCTCTGAGGTTAAGAGGTATGACAAATGTGTCAGGGCCATCACAGTCAGCCAGAGACATTTCAAATTGTGACATACTTGTTGCACCCCACTCCCCATGTAATGACTCTGGATGTGTCCAAGCAAGGCAAGGAACAGTTATGCAGTGTAAGTGTGCAGAGTATCCCCCCCATCCAAGGTAAACACAAGTACTACAGTGGCTTTTCATCTGTCCTTGATTTTGCAGATTGGTCTGGTTTCTGTCATATTTTTGTACTGCTGATTTATGCTTATTATTATTCAGAAAGTGCCTGTTCTGTGTTTAAGTAGCAATACTTTAATGACCATCAGGTAAGCTTGTCTGAGATCGTAAGATGCAAGTAAGCTTTAATAAGCATACTGTTAAAGAACTGCCAACATTGAAAGCCTTTCTGTTGTTGCCATGCAGGGAATACTTACATAACTAGATAATGTATAAGCCTTGGGTATTGAAATGCATATAACAGTATTTGTAATAAATGACAGGATTACATTATTTTAAGAAGCTCATTACACTTGTTGGAGACTTCCAGACATCTCTGCAGGCTTTACCCGTAAGCTAAACAGAATGCCAATCTATCATGTGTGGTCCATTACCTGTACAGTAATCCTTTAAACAATGTATCTTGAGCTTGTTTCTTGTTTGCTTTTCATTTTTTACTTTGATCACGTTTTCCCCATGAAACAAGTAGATAGTTGTCAGGCAGCAGGTCTTTTTTTTGATAAGAAACATTTTTACAAGTGAGGGTATCACAGAGATTGCTACTTTCAGCATGTTACTTGGTACTTTTATAAAGCTGAATATAAATTATAATTAGAACTGCAGTGCAAGGAGAAGTGGTTTGAATTGAGTGCTGCTTGTTTTTCTTATACTTGATTTTGACTGGCATTCCAGTAATGTATTTAAAAAGTAATTTATTTTTTCATGCCTCACAACCTTTTTGTTTCCATCTAGATATTAAATAAGCTGTCATGCAGCCAATGCATTGAAATATTTTTTTTCTTCTACACTTCATTTTGTCTTGATTGGACTCTCATAATGACGGTTTGGCACCCAGGGCAGCGTATTTAATTAAAGTTAGTTTTTGTGGTTTTGAGCATAGCTCCTCCCCTGTCTAGTTGTCCGCACCCCTTCCCATTGACCCCACATATTCAGCCTTCTCCTTCAGCCCCCCTTTGATTTGAAGTCACCAGCCACCACTGCAAAAGGCTATGTTATCTATAACAGTACAACTATGTGAGCTGCATTGCCCATAACACTAGATGTTGGAAGTATTCAAGGGTACAGTAGCCTTTAACTATATCCTGCCCATGATATAACAGCTGATCCGTCTTTCAAAGTCTCTACTTCCCCTCCAGACAGGCAACCAGGCTGCTATAGCATGAGCCCCCAAAGAGAAGAAACTGCAGTCCGGGCACCCAAAACACTCAACCCCCCCCCAAAAGAGAGAGAGAGACTCCTGTTTTTAAAAAAGCTAGGAACATAACTTTATTTAAAAACATAACTATAAAGAGACAAGAAGTAGGATTGAGGGAGGGTGCGGCTACTGCAGCAGTGATTACTTTCAACATCTACTCATTTACTGGTTATGTTCTTCAGTATCAATGCTGCAGTAGCCTGTATCGGCTTGGGTAGAGTATCATAGCTTATCCAACCTGGGATGACGAAGGACTAGGATCCAGGAGAATGGTCATTGCAAAGCCTGTCCTAGACTTGGAGAACAAATCCAGTTTGTAATGGTTTGAAAATGTATGTACAGAGGACCAAGTAGCTGCCTTTAGAATATTTCAAGAGTCCATACATTTCCAGTACACCATCAAGAGAAAACAGTGCTCTAGTAGAATGTGTCCTGGATCCTGCCTGGATGAGAGTACCATGCTGGAAATAACAACAAAAGTAGCAAGGGACAACTATCTGGAAACAGTCTGCTTTGACAGTTGCTTAGGATTGTCCAGAATGTGAAGAGTCCTTCTTCCTGGTTTTCAAGTTCAGGAAACAATACATGGAGATTGATGGTTTGATACAAAGTAAATCCTGAAACTGGAATTGGCATGAATGAGGAATTTGCTTCAATGCTCTCTCTATGGAAAAACAAACAGGGTTTACCCACCATGAAGCTTGCAACTCAGATACTCTCTTGCAGGTGTCTGAACAATAAGCAAAATAATCTTTAAATCATGAGTCATACAACAGCCTGCTGAGCTGGTTCAAAAGAAGATAGATTTCACTTTCTATCACAAAGTTAACAATCACAACAAGGTGTCACCTGCTCCCTAGTGGATCTTAAAAGCAAAACCCTTTTCAAGAACAAGCAGTTAAAATGATTGATCAGCTGACACAGCAGAATGTAATAAGATGTAACATTTATTCACAAGCTGAAAATAAAAAGAAAGGGTAAGCGCTTTCACGCTTTTTAATGTCCCTGGTGTATTCGTATATTGTATCCTTTAATGCTCTTTTCATTTTTCCAATGTAAAAAAATACACTGCTGACACAAAGCAACATAAACTACTCTTAGTATCACAATAACATCTCTTGGGGATAAAAATATTCCCATAACAAACCAAATCAAGTATGTGTGGACATTGTGAACACCTACCACATTTAACATTTTACCAATTAATTTGGTTTTTGGCCCTACTATTCCTTTTTCAAGTAAATTCTTAAAGTTTTGGTCCCTTCTAAAGGTAAACATGAGGGACGTCCCTATTTTATATCTGTCAAAATGACAGACATCAAACGGTTTGTCTAATAATGTTTGCATCACAATTATATGTAACAATGCCCTGTGGAAACATATTTGTGACAAGCCTGGTCATTCCTTCAAATATTTTAGAGTTAATAGAAAGTGACCCTAGAAGAGGGCCTTGGAAAATTATGTTAGAATGCAAGGAACTTGAATGGCAAGTTAGAAACATTGCCAACAGTTCATCTGGTTTAAACGATTCCTTATCCATTGAATGCCTGTTAAAAATGAGGTCTCTTACAAGATAAAAATGTGTATTAAAGAAATAATTTATGACTGTATGCCTTGATATTTTTTTAAAAAATGTGTATGAATTTTTTCAACACCTGGATTAACCTTCTCAATATATTTTCCATGTATTCATTTAAGTTGATACATTGAGTGGTTTTATAGCTGGTTTTTATGTTATCCCATTAGGCTAATATAATTATTTCATAATTAATAATTAATTAGTAACTATTTTTATTGCCTTTGTGGGTGAAGTTTTTAATTAGATGTTAGCATAAATATGTTGCTTAAGACACGAGCATTACACTCTGATGAAGTCCCAGTCTACAGTTTGGGACAAAAGCGCTTAGTGAGCTATGCTTTTTACCTTCTGATTTGGATTCCTGCAATAAACGTTCATGTTTTTACTTCTATCTGCCTGAATGGAGTACTATTGAATACGTATAACCACTGTGTTTTTTTTTTTTGGATCATTCTGGTTGCTGCCTGGTTTGGTGACTGTGCCACTGATTACTTGTTTTTTTTTCATTTTCACGAGTTAGTGGTCAAACAGGATGACAAGCTGGACTTCCTCCATGTGAACATCCCCAAAGACAAAATCCTGTACCATACTCTAGCCAGCTATAAGTCACTGCCCATGTGCCAAGAAGCCCACAATACATACTTGGACCTACTAGAGGCACTTACAATCCAATTTAACACCCTACTCATGGGAGACCTTAATTACCCATCTATAAACTAGAAATCTTACATGGCATCAAATCTACAGGCACAGAGATTCCTGTGTTTCATAAATACAAACACTCTTGACCAAACAGTAAATACTCCCACTAGAGGCTCCAACATACTAGATCATGTACTCACAAATATGGGAGAAATCTGCACTACCCCAGATGTCTCATCCTCCTTGGTATTATCTGACCATAAAGCTGTCTCCTTGAAAATTATAATCAACTTTATAACCCCAGTAAAACCAGTGAGAATTAGAGTTATTCCAAATCAAATACCTTTTACTAAGTTATGGTTTGTAAAAATTCAATGCCCCTCAAAACCCCGTGAACACAGCAGCCTACTCTGAATTGCTGTCAGATCTCTGTACAACTATGCCAATGGCTGCATAGAGGCTTGTGTGCCATTCAGAAGTAAACCCAGAACTAGCCCCTGAAACAAACTGCCCTGGTGGCATCCCAAATTAAACAGGATATACAACAAAAGAAAAAAGAAATATGGCAAAAATCAGGAAGGGTAATTTCCATAAGGATAAAAACTCTGTCATCAAGCTAAGTATGCAACAAAGAGAGTTAATTAGGTCAAACATGACCAGCGTTAAGGTTAAGATAGCCTCCCGAGTGAAATATAACCATAAGGGCTTCTCAGCTTTGTCAGAAACCCCAAGATCAGCAAACAGTAATGTGCTGAACTAAAATGGTTACTGGTGCTGCTACCATTGAGCCTGGTGATACAATGAACCCATTAACGGACAAATTCAGTTCCTACTTTACCTCTATCACACACCCCAAATACCCCTCAAGAAATACCTTCAGACATAACCCCACCACCTTTAACTAGGAAGAATGTAATGGCTGTGCTCACTAAAGCCAGGACCACAGCCTCAGTGGGTCCTTATAACATCCCTGGATACCACTTGAACAGTCTAAACTATGATTTATCAGGATCCCTAGAGTCACTATTTAACTATAGCCTTAAAACAGGCTTTGTGCTATAAGAATGGAGGATTGCAATAGTCATCCCCTCTCATAAAGGAAGGACCTTCAACAGATCCTGGAGACTACAGACCTATTAGTTTGACTAGTTTTATTTGCAAGGTCATGGAAATTATCATTGAGATCATCAAGGACAAAGGAAACATCCAGACACTGGATCCATCCCAGTTTGGCTTTGTCAAAGGAAGATCATACTTACTGAACCTGGTGGACTTCTTTGAAAAGGTCGCTAAAGCAATGTATGAGGGGAAAGCGGTACATGCTGCCTACTCAGGTATGGCTAAAGCATGTGATGCAATACCCCACTAAGGCATTGTCAACAGACTTACAGAACTAGGCATAATTGTCATTATGACACACTGGATAGTTAGCTGTCTCATGGACAGGACCCAAAATGATAGGATCAGTGAGGCCACCTCTACAAAGAGACTGGTCACCACTGTAGTCCCTCAGGACACTGTGCTGGGGCCACTCCCCTTTGTCATCTAATTCTTGGAGGCCAAAGCCAATGTCATAGGCCTCTGGCTGGCCAAGTTCACCGCTGATTACAAACTGGGAGCAGTCATTGAATCCCTCAAGATAAGAACACCCCTCAGGAAGGTCTAACACAAACAAAATTGTGGTGCTAAAGCCACGGCTTAAAACTTAGTACCAAGAAATGCATTATAATATTTTTTGGGAAGTCAGCCACCCAGGGTAACTATGTCATGAATAAAACATTCCATAAAAGTTGATTCGCTAGTCAGAGATCTGGGAACTCATATAGATAGTAACCTAACCTTTGACTGACGTGTCCAAGGTACTAAGAAAATACTTCCGTGCTGCTCAACTTATAAGTAAAGGCATGGCATCTAGGTCCAGAGAGGTCATAGTACCACTGTAGTTTACCTTTGTCAGATCCAGTATAGCGTATAATACCCCTTTTGGTATGTACTTAACTAGACACATGCAGGAAATGGAACATCCACAAAGGTTCCTTACAAAAAGAATACAAGGAGCAAACACAATGACCTATACTGATTGTCTCAAAGCTCTGTCTCTTTACATGGTATCATACAGACTCCTGAGAGGTGATCTTTGCCTGGTATACAAGACATCCCTGGACCCTGTTTTGATGAACCTTTTGTACATTCAGAAAAACAACAGCATCAGCACTACTAGATCAAAAGGCCTAAATTTTGCTTGCAACATAAACATGACATCTTGGAGAAAACAGCCGTTGTCTGGTACAGGCTTCACAACCATGTGAAGCAGAGTTTCTCCCTAACCCTGGTTAAGCACAACTAGGACCAATGGATGGGTAATCAGAAATTCACCCCTGGTCTAGTGCCTATGTCTCTGATGGACAGAAGACATCAGTAAATCACCCCCTATATAAATCACATTTGTGGGTCACGTTTCAGTTGCACAGCTAGGCTTATAAGAGCATTAGTGGACATTAGCCTAGTATATACCTATGAATCTATGAACACTACCCTGTGAGGAGGAGTTTAGGAGGATTTTGACAGCTGATTTGAAAAGCCAGATTAAGAAGTAGATTTGTAAACCAAGTAAGTTACTCCTGATACCCAGGAAAATATTCTGTAAAGATAAGCAAGTTATCTAAATAAGAAAATATGTGAATGCCGAATCCTTTTTCTATCTGATTTAGGGGTACTGGTTCTATGACTCCCAATGAAAGCATATGATTCAGAACCAGAGGAAACAGTTCCATCTGGTTTGCCAGCTAAGGAGGAATACCCCAAAAAGGAGGTAAGCTCTCCCAGTGTCAACTGTAACTCTATTGATCTACTCTCAAAACCCATTTGTCTGAGACAATCTAATGCCAAAGGAAATGCTTGAGAACCATTGTCCTGAACAGATTTGAAAAAGTGCCAGGGGTGGGGGGATGCTAAAGTAAAGGCCTATTCCTTTTTCTAAAAGGATGTTTACTTTTTATTTGATACCTCCTGCCACTTTTTCTTAGAGCTCTAGTTGCTTGCTAGAAATTTGTTGCTTCATTTGTTTTTTTTTTTGAAAAAGGAACCAAAGTTTATCACAGAGTTAAGGAAAGAGCAATGACAAATCTTAATAAGTCCTAGGATCAATATGCCTTTTCATCAAATTATTTGAGTACTCCAGTAGCGGAAAGACAAAACAAAACCTCCTTATTCAAAGGAGAATTCAAACTTTCAGCTTTAACATCCTCAGAAAACTTTTGATTACGTACTCAGACAAAACATCTCAATACATTAACAGTAGCTTCAGCCCTGGACTCAGAGTCAGCACAATCATACACACTCTTTAAAGAATCTTCAGACACTTGATAAAGAGTAGCAATAACAGTATTCAGGAAGGGCCTACCTTCTGAATGCAGAATAGCAGACAAATTTTTGATTTGTTAACATGAGTCAGCATTTACTACAATATATGAGCCTGATAATTCAAAAGTCTGAAGGCTAAAGTAGAAATATAACATTTTCTACCCAAATCTGTCAAAAGACTTTAACATCCTTGTCAGAAGGAGAAGGATTAACATTGAGCCAACACTTGTTAACAGCTGAAGAGAAACTTTATAAAGTTCATCTGCCTTTTTAGGGATTGAAGATTAACTATCGGGATTATTGCAGGTTACATTAAAAGCATCCTCCAAGGCTAGCATAATAAGATAAATATTACTAGTGTGTGACTTATCATGATATTTCCTTAAAGAAGAGTGCATATCCACCTCTTCTACTGAAATAAATTATCCATTCTGGATACAGTCTCAGTAAAACTAAATAAAATAAAAATGGCTGGGATCATGGCAAACTCCATTTTATTATTGGACATTAAGCACTTACATCCCCCTCATTTACTGGGACTTCATCAGAATGTTAAAAACATCTTTCATGCTTCATTTAATTACAATAATGCTCTCCCACAAAACATACTCCATCCAATCACTTTCAACCCCCTCTTAGATCACATAAGTTACTATCCTAATATGCCTTAAAATAGCATGCATCTATTAAAAACTTTTAAAAACCCCTTTTAAAAAATGTGGGTCAAGTCCCAAATAATATTAAAGTAATACAAGGACAAATAACTATATGTACTAATATACATATTACAGTACAATTTATACACTGTACTGTATTTTCAGTACACTACTAATAGACAATGCTTCATTCAATCCATGTACATGTATGACATTTATTTTTAAATGTCACGGCAGTTCTTTAATTTCTAAAACTATTTAGTATGGACTTCCCCTTCATATCCCTTTCCATTCTCTCTACCACAAAATAAAAAAAAAATATATATATATATATATATATATATATATATATATATATATATTATATTTTTTATTTATTTTATTTTATTTTACATTTGTTGACCGGGCTAGTCTAGCTGGAGAAATTTCCATTTTCAGTAGAGGCCCGGGGAGAAAAGCTCCACAGAGTGAGATACATTCAGAGAGAAAAAAAATTAACATACAGAAAAATTGTCATACAAAAATGTAATAGCAGTACTCATTATAATGAAAATCTAAGAGTTAGTAATAGAGTTTGCAAGCAAACATTAAAAATAAAATATAGCAAACTCTTCTATATAAATAAAAAACTACTACAAGAGTTAGTTACTAAAACACTCAATACAATTGAATTCTCAATTAACCAGTTGAAAAATACTGATTAGATTAACATAGAAAGGAGTGAAGGTAAGGAGAATAAAGTGAGAAGAGAGTAAGGGAAAAAGTGGGAATAGAAAGTGGTGAAAATAAAAGAGCAAGTACTGCAGAATAGCAGGTAGAGAAGTAAAGGGAAGAGAAAAGAAAGACAAAAAGTACGCAGAGTAGAAAGGGGAAGAGAGATGGTTTTATTTAGGTAGTAATAGTGATGGACTAATCAGGTTTATTACAGGAGCAAAGCCAGTGATTTTGGAAATGCACTTTAATGTTCTGTTTGAAAAGAGGCAATGAAGTTATCTTTGTTATGCTAGTGGGTAACAAATTCCATTTTGTCCCTATAGCATTGGTAAATAGAGAGTCACCAGCATTGTTATTTGATTTTGTTGAACTTGTCAGAAGTTTGCTGGAAGAGCGGAGAGAGTTGAGATTTTTATAAGGGGTTATGAGTTGTGAGAGTATGGGGGTATTATTAGGTTGGTATAGTATTTTATGGGCAATGCAGAGTTGATGGATTAGAAGATAGTTCTGAAACTCTGGCCAGCCTAGAAGTTTTAAGTTGAGGCAGTGATGAGTTTTATAGGGATTACCAGTAGCAAAGCGGGCAATGTTATTATAACAGGTTGCCAGTTTGTTAAGGCTGTTTTTTTTGAGGTTAGTGAAGATAGGCGCAGCATATAGAAGAGTTGAAATAAGATGAGAGTGAGCAATCCGTGTTCTGGTAGATGGTGTAAGAAAAGGCCTGATTCGATATAAGGATCCTATCTTTCTGTTAACTAGTTTTATGGAGTTGTTAATGTGTAGGTCGAAAGAGAGATTATTGTCAATTGTAATACCTAACAATTTAGTTGAAGTGTCGGGTAAGATAACAGTGGCGCTGTTTGAAGAGATGGAGAAATGTAAGGGGGAGGTTCTAGATGTGGGAGTAAAAAGAAGGAGTTTGGTTTTTTTGGCATTTAGTAAGAGGAAACAGCTAGAGAACCATGTTTCTACTGTACTGAATACTTTTTGGGTGAGAGAGATTAGTTCTGGGGTAGATGGAGCTGAGCAGATGAGTGTCGAATCATCTGCATATTGAATGCAGGTTGCTTGAGGGATTATTGTTTGAAGATCATTAATGAAGAGGGAGAAAAGAAGTGGGCCAAGGATAGAGCCCTGAGGAACTCCAATGGAAACAGGCAGGAGAGAAGAGATGTGGTTATCCCAGAGAACAGCTTGTTTTCTGTTAGTTAGGTAAGATTTAAACCATTTAATAGCTGGGGCATCAAATGAGATGGATTCGAGAGTATTGAGTAATAAGGGGTGGTTTACCATATCGAAAGCTTTGGAGAGGTCAATGAAGAGGGCAGAAGAGAGTAAGTTGTTGTTTCGGTTCTGGTTAATAGTCTCTACAAAAGAAAGCAGGGCAGTGGTAGTACTGTGATGTGGTCTAAAGCCATGTTGGCAGTTTGCTATTATGTTATGTTTTGAGAGATATTGTACAAGTTGAAAGTGGATACACTTTTCCAAAATTTTGGACAGAGGTGAGAGGAGAGCAATAGGCCTATAGTTGGAGTAGTCAGTTGAGTTTCCACCTTTGTGAAGTGGGATTATAAGAGATATCTTCCAAACTTCAGGGATGATTCCTTCTCTAATTGTCCTATTTATAAGAATAGATATAGGATATGCAACAACCTTAGCAGCCTTTTGAAGAAAAAGGGAAGGGAGTTTATCAGCAGAGGGGGTGCATGGTTTTAGCTTGAGAAGAAGTCTGTGAATATATGACGTGGAGATAGATTGTAGAGAAAAGTTAAAAGAGGAGTTGGTTAGTTTACTTAGAGGACAGAAGTTGTTGGCATTAAGTTGTTTAGCTAGTGCTTGGATAGTTTCTGTGAAGAATGAGTTAAGAGCATCTGCAGTCTGTTGTGGGGTATCAGGGTCTGCATTTAGTGGGGAAGGTGTTTTGGAAGTTCCTGGTGAGAGGAGTTTATTGATTGAGGACCAGAATAGTTTAGAATTGTTAATATGGGTTTGTTGTAGTTCAATATAGAATTTCTTTTTATCGGCTATAACTGCTTTTTTAGTTAGATTTCTATGCTGTCTGAAGAGTAGGAGATCTGTAATCTTTCTGTGGGATCTCCAACTAGCCCAGACTTTATTCCTAGCGAGAATAAGCTTTTTGGTTTCATGGGAGAGCCAAGGGGCTGTATTGGATTTCATTCTAATAGTACGTTCCGGTGCATGTGTGTCAAGAATGGATAAAAATATTTTGTTAAAATGTAGTACTGCATTTTCAAGAGGGAGTGTTTTTAAGGGGTTCCAGTTACATGCACTGAGTTCAGCTTGAAATAGGTCAGGATTAAAATGTTTGATGGTACGTATTTTTCTAGTAATGTGGGATTTGGACAGTCAGTTTTTTCTCTTGTTATAAAAGTTAAGGAGTGGTCACTAACATCGTCTGGCAAGGTTCCTACTTTGTAATTAGTTTTTAGTCTGTTTATAAGTATCCAGTCTAATATGCTTTCTCTATTAGTATGTTTATTGAGCCTAGTAGTCAAGTTAATGGTTTGGGTGAAGCCGTGAAGGTTAATATGGGATGAAGGATTTTCTGCATTAATGCTATTCCAGTCTATGTTCAGGTCTCCTAGAATGATGGTTTCCTGTGGATAAGTAGCTGATATGCAACTAAGATAATCTTCAAGTATTGGTATATTGTTACCAGGGGGCAGGTACATACAGATGATATGTATGGATTTTTTGGAATTTAATTGGAGTTTGATAATGATGGATTCTATCTTGCTATCTTGAGATGATAGGGGTGGAAGGCTAGTGATATTAAGATGGTTTTTAAAAAGAATAGCAACACCACCACCTTTTCTTTTGGGACGATCGAGTCTTACTATGTTATAGCCTTGGGGAATGATCTCAGTGTCTTTAGTGCTAGGTTTTAGCACATATATATTATTATATATATATGTGTGTGTGTGTTTGTAAATTCTTTGTCTCAAAGATCTTTCCATTTTTGCTATATAAAAACAGGATTTTTTTATACTGGGCTATGCAAACTAAACTTTTTGTACCACAATTATTGTATGGCATACTTTTCTCCAATCCATATCCACTGATATTTATACAATCACCCTCCTTAATATATTTTATTTTATTTATTTATTTTACATTTGTTGACCGGGCTAGTCTAGCTGGAGAAATTTCCATTTTCAGTAGAGGCCCGGGGAGAAAAGCTCCACAGAGTGAGATACATTCAGAGACGAAAAAAAAATTTACATACAAACAAAAATTGTCATACAAAAATGTAATAGCAGAACTCATTATAATGAAAATCTAAGAGTAAGTAATAGAGTTTGCAAGCAAACATTAAAAATAAAAGATAACATTCTTATATATAAAAAATTTACTACAAGAGTTAGTTACTATAAACACTCCATACAGTTCAATTCTCAATTAACAAGTTGGAAAAATATTGAATGGATTAATATAGAAAGGAGTGAGGGTAAGGAGAATAAAAAAGGAGGGAATAGAAAGTGGTGAAAGTAAAAGTGGATGCACTGCAGAAAAGTAGGTAGAGAAGTAAGGGGAAGAGAAAAGAAAGATAGAAAGCATGCAGAGTAGAAAGGAGAAGAGAAATGGTTTTATTAGGTAGTAATAGTGATAGACTAATCAGGTTTATTACAGGAGCAAAGCCAGTGATTTTGGAAATGCACTTTAATGTTTTGTTTGAAAAGGGGCAATGAAGTTATCTTTGTTATGCTAGTGGGTAACAAATTCCATTTTGTCCCAATAGCATTGGTAAATAGAGAGTCACCAGCATTGTTATTTGACTTTGTTGAACTTGTCAGAAGTCTGCTGGATGAGCGGAGAGAGTTGAGATTTTTATAAGGGGTTATGAGTTGTGAGAGTATGGGGGTATTATTAGGTTGGTATAGTATTTTATGGGCAATGCAGAGTTGATGGATTAAAAGATAGTTCTGAAACTCAAGCCAGCCTAGAAGTTTTAAGTTGACGCAGTGATGAGTTCTATAGGGATTACCAGTAGCAAAGCGGGCAATGTTATTATAACAGGTTGCCAGTTTGTTAAGGCTGGTTTTTTTGAGGTTAGTGAAGATAGGCGCAGCATATAGAAGAGTTGAAATAAGATGAGAGTGAGCAATCCTTGTTCTGGTAGATGGTGTAAGAAAAGGTCTGATTCGATATAAGGATCCTATCTTTCTGTTAACTAACTTTATGGAGTTGTTAATGTTTAGGTCGAAAGAGAGATTATTGTCAATTGTAATACCTAACAATTTAGTTGAAGTGTCGGGTAAGATAACAGTGGTGCTGTTTGAAGAGATGGAGAAATGTAAGGGGGAGGTTCTAGATGTGGGAGTAAAAAGAAGAAGTTTGTTTTTTTTGGCATTTAGTAAGAGGAAGTGACTAGAGAACCATGTTTCTACTGTACTGAATACTTTTTGGGTGAGAGAGATTAGTTCTGGGGTAGATGGAGCTGAGCAAATGAGTGTCGAATCATCTGCATATTGAATGCAGGTTGCTTGAGGGATTATTGTTTGGAGATCATTAATGAAGAGGGAGAAAAGAAGTGGGCCAAGGATAGAGCCTTGAGGAACCCCAATGGAAACAGGCAGAAGAGATGAGATGTGATTATCCCAGAGAACAGCTTGTTTTCTGTTAGTTAGGTAAGATTTAAACCATTTAATAGCTGGGGGATCAAATGAGATGGATTCGAGAGTATTAAGTAATAAGGGGTGGTTTACCATATCGAATGCTTTGGAGAGGTCAATGAAGAGGGCAGAAGAGAGTAAGTTGTTGTTTCGGTTCTGGTTTATAGTCTCTACAAAGGAAAGCAGGGCAGTGGTAGTACTGTGATGTGGTCTAAAGCCATGTTGGCAGTTTGCTATTATGTTATGCTTTGAGAGATATTGTACAAGTTGAAGGTGGATACACTTTTCCATGATTTTGGACAGAGGTGAGAGGAGAGCAATAGGCCTATAGTTGGAGTAGTCAGTTGAGTTTCCACCTTTGTGAAGAGGGATTATATGAGATACCTTCCATACTTAGGGATGATTCCTTCACTAATTGTCCTATTTATAAGAATAGATATAGGATATGCAACAACCTTAGCAGCCTTTTGAAGAAAAAGGAAGGGAGTTTATCAGCAGAGGGGGTGCATGGTTTTAGCTTGAGAAGAAGTCTGTGAATATATGATGTGGAGAT
This sequence comes from Protopterus annectens, assembly GCF_019279795.1. Lineage (NCBI taxonomy): Eukaryota > Metazoa > Chordata > Ceratodontiformes > Protopteridae > Protopterus > Protopterus annectens. The sequence goes on along the minus strand of NC_056750.1, from coordinate 313,905,548 downwards.
AGGTTGTAGAGAAAAGTTAAAAGAGGAGTTGGTTAGTTTACTTAGAGGACAGAAGTTGTTGGCATTAAGTTGTTTAGCTAGTGCTTGAATGGTTTCTGTGAAGAATGAGTTAAGAGCATCTGCAGTCTGTTGTGGGGTATCAGGGTCTGCATTTAGAGGGGAAGGTGTTTTGGAAGTTCCTGGTGAGAGGAGTTTATTGATTGAGGACCAGAAAAGTTTAGAATTGTTAAGATGGGTTTGTTGTAGGTCAATATAGAATTTCTTTTTATCGGCTATAACTGCTTTTTAGTTAGATTGCTATGCTGTCTGAAGAGTAGGAGATCTGTTTTATTTCGTGGGATCTCCAACTAGCCCAGACTTTATTCCTAGCGAGAATAAGATTTTTGGTTTCATGGGAGAGCCAAGGGGCTGTATTGATTTCATTCTAATAGCACGTTCCGTGCATGTGCCAAGAATGGATAAAAATATTTTGTTAAAATGTAGAACTGCATCTTCAAGAGGGAGTGTTTTAATGGGTTCCAGTTACATGCTGAGTTCGGCTTGAAATAGGTCAGGATTCAAATGTTTGATGGTACGTATTTTTCTAGTAATGTGGGGATTTGGACAGTCAGTTTTTTCTCTTGTTATAAAAGTTAAGGAGTGGTCACTAACATCGTCTGGCAAGGTTCCTACTTTGTAATTAGTTTTTAGTCTGTTTATAAGTATCCAGTCTAAAATGCTTTCTCGATTAGTGTGTTTATTGAGCCTAGTAGTCAAGGTAATGGTTTGGGTGAAGCCGTGAAGGTTAATATGGGATGAAGGATTTTCAGCATTAATGCTATTCCAGTCTATGTTCAGGTCTCCTAGAATGATGGTTTCCTGTGGATAAGTAGCTGATATGCAACTAAGATAATCTTCGAGTATATACATGTACTGATTGCAATATCCACATCTATATCTACACCAGACCCATCAGAATAAAGAGAGTCAAAGCCATTCCTGCCTCATGATTATCCTTAACAAATAAATAGCGCATGAACCAAAGAGACAAAGCATGGAAGGTCTGGACAAAAAATAAAACAGTTACTACTCTACGAGCCCGCGGACAACTTAGAAACCTAGCAAAACAATATATCACGAAAGATACGAAAACCTACTTTTCAACCAATAAAAATGTGCAAAGTAATAATTCAAAAGTGTTCTGGGACTCTGTCAATAAATTTCTAAATCCAGAAAAAGCTACACAGCCAATACCACAAACACACAGAAACAAATTTATACCATAGCAAACCAATTCAAAATCCACTTTATACACACAGTACAGTCATTAAACAACCAAATGACTAAACAAGCTCTTGAAGTCCCTACTGAATCAAATAACCTCCTTCAACATTTCTCCTTCCAACCAATTCCCATTAAAAAATGCCTCAAAAAATTAAAGCCTACTACAACTGCCCCTGACAATTTGCCTGGGGAATATCTTAAGATAACAGGTGTGGTTATTGCATATCCAGTTTTAGTTCTGATAAACAGATCAATAGCTGAAGACAAAGTCCCCTCATTATGGAAAAACTTGCTCATCATACCACTGTACAGGGTAGAATAATACAGATGTTTCGGACTATAAACCGATTGCCATTTTATCTTCTCCATAAAAAAAAAAAATTTTTAAATGTATTCATAAGCAATTTATCAACTATCTGATAGATAAACAGCTTCTGTCTTCATCCCAATACAGCTTCCATGCTCATGCAGCGCAACTACTGTTTTGCTGAATTTTGTTAATACTGCCACACCCACAGAGATGCTGGGAGCCTAGTCTCCACCACCTTCCCAAACTTATCTAAAGCTTTTGATAATATCGCCCACCAGAAACTCTTACATAAACTCTTATCCGAGGGTTACCAACTTTTCATTGCAATGCTCTCAAACAGAACACAAGCAGTAAAATGGAAAAAGTATGCCTTCACCTTCTTGCCCCACAGGGATCTAATACCTGCCCCATGCATTTCAACATATCTATCGATGTCATATACACTGTGATTAAAAAAGGCCACCCTAATTCTATACACTGATGACTAGATCCTAATTTGTTCTGCCAAATCTCTTTCTCTCTAATCTCCAACACCTCACACAGCAATACTTTTTATAGAGCAAAATATGGCTAAATAGTTCACAACTCTTTCTAAACCCGAAAAAAATAAATTACTGCTCTTCACCCCAAAACACATCTCTTCCAAACAATACTAATCGCAATTATCTCTGCCATGACAGAATAAGAAAACCACACAAAATTACCTAGTGTCATCGTGGATGACCATTTGAAATTCCACCAAGTATCACATATGGTTAAAAAAAATCATCAAAGCTGAAGTACATGATAGAGTAAAAGCCAAAGCTAGAAAGCTTACAGCCTCTCCTTTCTTACAGCCATCTGTCCTCTATGTTACCCCCAATCTTCAAGTCTCACAACTGTCCAGACTTGAGCAATGTTATAGTAAAAATGGTCAAACTTGCAGTAAATTATAACAATACAACACATCACTGCCTGGCTCACGGAGAATTATACTGGTTAGAACTACTGTATTACCAAGCTCTTTCTCAGCTAACTACAATATGCCAAAAAATTGTCCAGCCCTTAAAAGCTTAATACATTACTCCCCAAACAGAATTGTATACTCTAGAGGAAAATTAATAATTATTATAATCAAATCCTCTAGTGTTGCAGATGACTCTCTATATTCAAGCAATGCAGCTAAACAATGAAATCAAATCCCACTACCACTAAAATCCATTCGGACTGCAAACCCATTTAAAACACGACTAAAACTTCACTTATCAAACCAATGGCTCTGCTCCTAAACATCTCCATAGTAAATCCTACTGTTATCTTTAGCTTGCCATATGGTCAAACCATTTCTCTTCTTTCAGAATCTTATGCCCCACAACCAGTCTTCATCTATGTCCAAATGGTTTTACATCATCTAGCAGCTATATTCAGCAGCTATATTCATTATTTTGTGACACTGTTCATTTCTACCTCTGTACCTCTAATATACATATTATAGCTATATATATATATATATATATATATATATATATATATATATATATATATATATATATACACTTATCTGTGAACCTGCTTTACATTCTACCTCTTAACCATAATGTCAGCATTTTCTGCCCTACCTAGTTCTTTCTGTAACCTCAGTTTCTTTGAATTTCTATGCACTAATTGCATGATCTATTATTGATCTGAAAAATCCACTAACACGCCTCTCACATGCTCAATGTTCAACATCTCCTAATACATAATATCTTTTATACTATAATAGTTGCCTCTACATTCATATGAATGTAATCTAATTGACAAATATATGTGTAATTGTTAATGTGCATTATTTAATGTCTGAACATGTGCATTACTTAATGTATTTTTAAAAATGTTTGTAATATATTGGAGATTTTCTCTCCAAGCTTTCATTGAAAAAAATTTTTGACCAAACCTGGTAAACAAAAGTAAAATAAAATAAATACAAAAAAATACAGTAAAAAAGGTCAACCTACCTTCTAGGTACACTGATATATAAAGTATTAAATGAAAGTGACTGTCCTCTACTGAGGAGAAAACTAACACTCAGAAAGCAGTCATACTCACTAAGAACAGTCATACTGGCTAAGAAGTACTCGAGAAATGTTATTTCCTTGAGTAACCCCCCCTCTCCATTGAAAACAGTTACAGGCAAGCACACCTTTTCCAGATTGGGCCATGACTTATGGAACAAACTCCCAACACAGATAAAAGGCCAGGGTTCTCTCCGTGGGTTTAAGTTATTCCTATCTGAACATATTCTCAGTGAAATATTATGTGAGTGCTTCAGGTACAATGGCTAGCAACATTACTCAACCCATACTCTATTCTAAACCCTACCCCAGCAGTGCCGTTAATTTAATCTGACATAAATACAATATAGAATGTATATTATTTTGTAAATGCTGATCTTGGCAACAAAAGGCAACCAGTACTGAATCTCAAGCATCAGTTATCCTCATTGTCATACAGTCAAATAACTCAGACTGTACAACTGTATGCCTATGCAATTACCTTTACTTTTAAGGAGGTTTTTGATTAATAGATGTTTTTTGGCTTCAATTTTACTTCACCAAGGTTACCTTACTCAAACTGTATAACTATATTCAGACCAAATATTTTACTTAACCAAATGTATAAGTGGGAACTTCAATTGAAATTGTTGTATTCCTGCTTTATGAGCCCGGGTTGTACCTGAAAAGGGTCTTTGGACCAGCTCACTCACCTGGTTAACAAACAGCAAATAAAATACAATTCTGTTTGGTAGTAAAATACATGTGTGTATGTTTGATTCTGATACTGTCTGCAGTTCTTACTAAATATGCACTTTGTGCAGAATAATAATGTTTGCAATGCATTTATTTGCACATGTACAAATGGTGATAATTATGGTAACAGAGACTGGGAAATTGCATACAACACAAATATGAGTGCGTGCTTCTGTGGTGCGTGTGTGTGTGTGTGTGTGTGTGTGTGTGTGTGCGTGTGTGTGCACATGCATGCACACACACATTCCTGTACAGTTACAGGTCATTAAACTATCCACTAGACATGTACACTGTGTTTGTTTTAACTTTGTACCACTCTCTGTTTACCGTGCTTATGTCCCAAGACTCAGTGCACATTTTAAGTCTCAAGGAAAATGTGACTCATGAAGGTATTGTGATTGGCATGGTGGCTGAGGGGTGTCATTTCATCTGTGGCTGTAGCATGTTGTAACGAACCTAATAATCTGTGCCACTGCTGCTAGGTTGCTAAAAGTGTTGCAAATGTGTGCATAACAATTATTTACCCTTGGGAAGCCTAGATGCTGTTCCACATGTTTACTGAGATGCCCACTGTCAAGTCATCTGGGACATATGCAGAGTAATCTCTGTCCTTAAAATGTCCTCTGAGTTCCATTTCATTGGCTGCAGTCATGGTGGGCAGCCACATGATGAAGGGCTGAGGTAAACATACCTGAGATGCACACTTGAAGTTTGGCCAGTTCATACCCTGCTTTCACCTAGGTAATAACAGTGGTTTCTGAGTGCTCACCTCATCAGTAACTTTATGAAGGCTTCCTGAGTGTTAATGGATAGGAATGTCTGAACACTGATTTAGCACTTCAGATGCATGTGATCAGCTCTGTGATGGTGCTTCATGTTACAGGTGATCAGCTCTGTGCTGCTGCTTGGCCTTTGTGGAGATATCCAGAGTGTGCAGAATATTCCCTCTTGCTGTCTTTTTTCATGTCACATATCATTACTAACAATAGCAATGCTTATCCACTGTCTGCACTGAAAGTTTGACGTCACATTTTCTGCACTATCAGCCTTATTTGAATATCAGAAATATAGGAACGACACTTAGGGTTACTTAGATTATTCTCAGCAAGAAGCAGGTATGTGTTTTCAAAAGACTTAAGCTGAACATCACTCAATAATTCTCATTATTAGTGGAAATTTGAGTGATGCATATACTCTTAGCTTGCATATAGGAATTCAGTGGTGAGTGATGATAACTCCTTTGGGTACCACACTGGAATTCACTATCAGTACATATAATACAAGTGGCAGGAGGTATCTAACAGAGATAACTCAAGTAAGGTGCATAAGCTAAACAGGACCTTCTCAATTGCAAAGCAGAGTTTGGATGAAAGATTTCAAGACAAGAGAAGAAAAAAAACTATATATTGAAATATACAACATTACCATAACAGCATATATAAATGTTTTCCTTTGGGTTTACTACAATCATATGTGTTGTGAAATGATGTAAACTAAATGGGGACTGTCACTAATTTTCCTTCTGTAACTAGGATCATTACAACCACTGGAATTATCATCAATGCCAGCTTTCTGATGTACAGGTTTGACCTTGCGACCATTTCCTGATGTCACTTGATTGCATAACTAATAGTACCGACTTTCCTATTAGGAATTTTGTAATGCATTTGATCACCTGTTTTGTTGATAAGAGGCAAGGTCCATGACAAGAGCACCAGAGCTGCATACACAGAGTTCCAAATACTTCACATCTCATCATGTTTCAGTGAACTCCTCCTCCAGCTGACCATACTTTGTCTCTACTGAAGGTACAGATTTCAGGATGGCCTCATTATGACTGATTTATTGCTGAGGTTTACAGCAAGGAAAAGTAAGTGAAAATATGCCTTTCTGATTTGATCTAATTCCCAATTCACAAAAATCGGGCAGGTGATTCCCTCTTCCCTAACTACATAAGAAAAATCTGAAACACACTGCCAATAAGTATTACTACTTCTGCATCCCTAGCTCAATTTAAAACTACTCTGAAAGGTCACCTCTTAACCAGATGGTTCTATCCCTGCTCTACCCCTGATTAACTACACCCTCTGTCTCTTCCCTTGCCATTACCTCAGTATACCTAAAGGTCTCTATACTCCCTCCATCTTCTGCTACTACTATTGCTACCTATATAGCCTATACTAATACCACTATATTTATTCCTAAGATCAAACAAGCACTGTCTATAGAAAGATTATTATTATATTACTGTATTATATACTCAAAAATAATAGATATTCACCTGAAAACCGTGGCTGGTCCATTGTCCTATTGTAAGACTATTATAACTTTCCACTGAATTATTATTGTTTGAAGAGCAACTGTTAGAGAATACCCAATGTTGTGTATAAATGGAATGAGCCTAAAATTGTAAATTGTGCCTTACACTGCATTGTCTTGTATTGTTACTTCTTTATTGCTCCTCTGTCTTTATTATTTGCATTTTCAATGTGGAGCTTTTCTCCCCGGACCTCCACTGAAAAAGGACATATGCCCAGTCGGACTATCCCAGTAAACAAATGTAAAATAAATAAATAAAATAAAATATATTCATATATGTATGTCTGTATTATTTAATGGTTTGTAGTTTGTTAACCAATTAAGCCCTACAGTGTGTAGTAAGAGTTAATTATCAAAACAGATGTACAAGAGTCGCGAATGAGAAGCAAATGCATCTGAAAACAATTGTATCAGGAAACAGCTAATAATATCAAATGGAACTGTAAACTGAGAACATTGCATAGTGATAGCAATGGTGAAGAAGCTATGATATAAAATGAGAAATCCACCAAGAATATATCAGATTTCACTTTACTTAGTGTAAAAGTTAATAAAAGGAGTACTTTCATATATGATTTGCTGGTATAAATCACAACACACAGTCCAGGTACAACATGTTATTTATAACAAAAAGTGTAATCAAGTTCATAAGGGTACTTCTAACTCCAATCTAATTATCCCCATTTGTTTACTTGTTGCATGCAGTCCTTCCCTCCTAGGTCTGAAGTCACCAGTTGTCCCTGCAATGATCTGAAGTTGTCGGCTATAATTCAGAGACAGAGATAGATGTTTGGTTAGAGAATGAACCAAAGAATTTGGTTCCCTGGTCGATGAATAGTTATTGCATGAAGGCTGAAATGCTATGTCCATTACCAAATAAGAATTCTCTCTCAAGATTGCTGGATGGACATGTTGTAATGTTGCTTCTTCTATTTTGTGTATTGATATTTATTGATTTCTTATCTCTTTCACTGTTTGACACTTAGCGTCTTCACAGTTCATTTCTGTCATTAGCATGAAATAACAGAAATAGTGTTAATATTATGTGTTCCACTGCCACTTTTCCATCTAAATACAACATGTAATCACTAATAAACCTTGCACTTGGTATGGATCTGCTATACTGTGTTGTATCCTTTCACCTACTCATATTACAACCTACTAATAAACTCAACTTTCATTTTTAATCTCTTTCTACCTAAATAATTCTTTACTTTTCTGTCCATCACTAAAATTCTTGCAAAATTACTTTTTATGTTTATTTGTAAATATTAACAGTCTTGATTGCATACAATTTTTGTACGTGTATTACCATTGTAACTGTGCATTTAAGATAATTCATTGTGGATTCATATTACATTTGTAGCCTCTGTGGAACTTTTCTCTCCAGGCATTACTTGAATTTTGTTTTCTGCCCAGTCAGAACTTCCCAGTAAACTAATGCAAATAAGTAAATGTGAAAAGATCCAGGACTGAAGTGAACAGAAATAGCTCAGAGCAGCCTATCACTTTTTTCATTGATGTTGATTTAGGGGGATAAAGCCCGATTAAGTCCAACAATGCAGGATTCTGAGATGTATGAAATGACCTTCACATCCACAGTTTGAACATTATGTTGTTACAATGAAGCTAGGAGACACAACAAAAAATGATTGATGTGGTTCAGGTGAAAAAATAGCAAACTGAAACAAATTCACCTTCAAAGAACGTCACTTGGAAGAAAAAAATGTATTTTATTTAGCGGTGGTGGTGCTGCAGTAGCGTTGTCGCCTCACAGTAAGACGTTGTCCTGTTCGATTCTCAGCTAAAGCGTCTTCTGTGTGGAGACATGCGTGAATGGGCGTACCTTCGTTGAAGGTTGTACGTCAGGGCTGGCAACTCGGTACGTAAAAATCTGCTGCCAATCATTAGCAGACCGGAGTTCCGCTGTGGCGACCCCTAACCAGTAAAAGCTGAAAGATACAACAACAACATTTAGCGGTTTTGTCCAACTCAAAACTTCTTCGGAATGAATGCTGCTACCATTCCATAATCTTTTATATCAAACAGTTGTCCCAGTTAACACTGATTCAATCATGCAATCAACCATTAATAAAACAGTCAAATTTAAATATACAAAATGCATTAAAAAAATTAATTTAACTACCTAAAACACATACTGTTTATTGTTTCATTAACCCTAGGAAATTTATCAGCTTACAACCTTAGTTCCCATAACATTTCTCTCCTTTCAAGTTGTTTTCTATAAGTACCACTTCTACAATCAATGGGTACCCATTCTAATACTGTGAAATAAAATTTCTTAAAGGAACCACGCATCTGTATATGTCTAAATAAAGCAATATTGTGTTTTTTTTCCTAATAGCATATCAATGTTCCTTAATTTTCTTATACAGCTTTCTTGTGTCATGCCTACATAGAATGCCTCACAATAAGAACATAATGCAATAAAACGATCACCACAGAATTACAATCATGATGATCGTTTATTCTTATTGATTTCTCAACGTGTTTTCAAGAAATATTAGGACCCTCTAAAATAAAATTACAAACTGTACAAAAGCCAGACTTAACCATACCTCTCTTCCTATTAATATTAACTAATGCTCTTGTGGTATTGTCATTTTGTAATATTTGTTTAATAGCCCTAAGTTTTTGGTATATAAAACTTAGAACAGTCCCAACCACCTCAAATAAATCAGAATTACCTAAAATACTTAATCCAATTATCCTGAATTATCTCTCTTATACTAAAATTATCCACTGTCATTTCTCAAACCTAACTATACCTAAAAGTATTATTTCTGCTTTGTATATGTAATTTCTCAGGTATATCCCCAATACAAAATGGCCTGAAAAAATAATTTCTTTTGTGAATAATTTCTTTAGCTGTGTTCTGTAACATACTTAACTGATACCCTCTAAAATTAAACAACTCAATTATCTCTTGTATTCTCTCCAAAAATGTAACTTGTTCAGTGGTAAGTCTAGAGAGTCTTATCATTTGTCCCCTAGGGATGCTTTTTTTCATAAATCCCAGATGCGCAGTGGTGTAATATAAATAATTGTTTGAAAAAACATGCTTTTCTATAAATATTGCTAAAAAAGTTCAGGTGGTGGAATACCAACCTACTACCACATCCAAATAAGGTACACTAAGTCCTGTGTGCCCGACCACAAACTTCAAAAACGCAGTGCTAAGATTTAGATATTCTACAAATAATTCAATTTGTTCCTTAGAGGCATCAGTAAGAGATCAAATCAACAAGCCTCTTGTAAAACTGAATGTGTGCTTCAAAAAAAGGGTTATGCCTTAGCATATCATATTCCCACCATCCCGTGACCAAATTTGCAAATGGTGGTGCTACTGTAGCACCCATAGCAACACCCTTTAATTGTTGGTACTAATTACCATTAAAATTGAAAAAGAAAATGCTTTCCAATATTAACTCTGTTAACAAATAACAATTATTAATCAAGTTATTGGTTAAACTAGTATATTTCGACAAAAACAGTCTTAGAAATTCCACTCCTTGGTCATTTGGGTATACAAGTACATAAGGATTTAACATCTAAGGTAAAAAATGTTAAAACCGAAGTTTTGACAGTAAAAGATTTAAAAAATCCCAGGAGTCCTTAATATAACCATCTAACTGCTGAACTAAAGGATAAAAAATGGTATATAAAAAAAATAGAAATCCCATCAGTAACACTCTCAGAGGCCGAAACTACATTCATTCGGAAGAAGTCCTGAACTGGATGAAAGCACTAAATAAAAAACTTTTTTTCTTCTAAGTGGCATCCTTTGAAGGTGATTTTGTTTGAGGCAAGGAGACACTGATATGAAAAGCATTCCTCTGGACAGTCTTTGAACGTATGATCATCATAGAAATTCTGCTTTTACTGAGCGAAGTAGTCCCAGTTTCCAATTAATAAGTAATGCTTGGATCCACAAGTTTATCAGTAGCTATTAAGGATTCTCCCGTTAAGGCATTAGCAGGCAGGAGCACATCTAATCCAGATCCCTAAGGAGCAGATTTACTATCAGTCCAGATTGTAAACAGATGTGCATCATAAAAGAGGATTTATGTTTTTTTCCTTGTCTTGAATAAGGAACATTTTTTCTAGAGATGAATGCAGACTGGCCCCTAAAGAGGCTATTCTCTAATTACAGAAGAAATGTGATTTATCATGGCTTAGGGTCATAGCAAATGGTATTGAAAAGCAGCTGGCACAAAGTAGTCATCTAGATAAGTGAAAGTTTATAGAAAGAGTCGTACATGAGTAAAATATTGTGTTAAGCATCTTATAACATAGTGAAGGCTGTAGATAATGAAAGTGGCAGTTTTGCAGAGTAGAAGTTAAAACTGATCACTTGAACTTCAGAAACTTCATGTGTAATGTCTGACTGGAATCAAGATATATGAATTCTATTATCTATATTTGTCATGAGAGAATTTTGATCATTAAGGGGCAAAGGTGTTGGAAATGCATAATAAAATTTTCTGTGGTAAAAAGCTGACTAAGAAGAGATAGCTCACACTGGTCTGCAAGAATTGCCTTTCTTTAAAAAACACACAGAATCTCAAACAGGATCCCATGTAATTCTGTAAACCGCAACACAGTTTGCTGCCTTATTTTATAACAAGGAGGTAGCACCTGCAATGCAAACTGGTATTGTGATTGTGTGCAAATAATCTGAGTAGGGATAGGGGTACTGAAAAATTCTGTAATGATACAGAAAACTCCTTACTGTCTCAAAGGATATTTTGCTTACAATACAAAGAACTCTTCCAGTAAAATCATTGTTTTCCCAAAATTATCCCTTCTAGGTGATACCCAGAGGACTGAGGTGTTTAAGCATCATGGTTAGAATCATAAACTATTTTGAAATGAGTCTGACTAATGAAAAACTCGCTGTCTTCCTCTGACGGCAGTACCATAGTGCATTTCTTTTCTTTTGTTTTATTCTTTAAAGAACCAATGTCAAAGATACTCTTAAAGGGAGTGTATCTTCAGTGGACCTGCCACGGTTAGGATATTGATGTGCCTTAAGAGGAGGAAGTGAGTAGATTGAGACAGTGAATAGGATGTCTTCTGTACTGAGAAAACTAGCCACATCTTTCAGTTTATTACAACCCTCCTTTCTTGTACTGTGTGGCAGACTCTATGTCTATTGTGCTTAGTTTCTCACTGCTAGTAAATTTACTGATTATACCTAACTGTTGACAGACATCTTGGGATAATTTTGAGAAGGGTCTGGAATTACAACCAAATATGACGGATAATATGTTTGCATTAATTCAGATAACATAGTTACAGGTTCATAGGTGATTAATAGGCTACAGATTCCAGGGAGTCTTTTCAAGCCGAGCCATGCTTCCCAGATGTACCTGACAATTTTTGATACCCTAGGGTTATTTTAAGGTGTATATGTAGACTTAATTGCCAATGAGTCATTTTATGCATCATGAGCCAGTAATGCAATGCATTTGACAAGTAATTCAATGCATTTGACAAAAAAAGACAGCAAACGTCAGAACAGTTATAGTTGTCTACTGAAAGTAATATATTCTTTTGAAATAATGCAGTCTCATCCAATTGTCGCTGATCTTTCTCAGAAGTTTAAGTGTTACCAGAAGTACAGCAATATCCTATATTATGTCAGTATTAAGAAGAGCACCTTAGCATAGGTTAGGACATAAATTCTGTAGAAATGGTAAATACTCTCACTTCAGCATCATTGGATATTGGATCATCTCTTTCTTAAGAGGAGACAATGTTTAAGTCAGCTCTGTGACATAGAGGCATAAAGCACTGACTATAGTGCAGGTGACCAGAGTTTGATTAGTGGATTGGGTGTCTGCAGCAGCTGGTTTAGGAGGATGACAGTGTGTGGCCCATTATGGATCTCATGTCCAGTGATAAGGAAGGCAGTTCTGACAGTGTGTGGCCCATCATGGATCTCATGTCCAGGGATAAGGAAGGCAGTTCTGACAGTGTGTGGCCCATCATGGATCTCATGTCCAGGGATAAGGAAGGCAGTTCTGACAGTGTGTGGCCCATCATGGATCTCATGTCCAGCGATAAGGAAGGCAGTTCTGACAGTGTGTGGCCCATCATGGATCTCATGTCCAGCGATAAGGAAGGCAGTTCTGACAGTGTGTGGCCCATCAGATAAGGAAGGCAGTTCTGACAGGATAAGGAAGGCAGTTCTGACAGTGTGTGGCCCATCATGGATCTCATGTCCAGCGATAAGGAAGGCAGTTCTGACAGTGTGTGACTCATCATGGATCTCATGTCCAGCGATAAGGAAGGCAGTTCTGACAGAGTGTGGTCCATCCGGGATCAGCTGTCCAGGGAGAAGGAAGGCAGTTCTGACAGTGTGTGGCCCATCATGGATCTCCTGTCCATGGATAAGGAAGGCAGTTCTGACAGTGTGTGGGTCCATCAGGGATCAGCTGTCCAGGGAGAAGGAAGGCAGTTCTGACTTTCCACATGGTTATACCTAATGGAACACTAAAGGTTACACAAAGTGGATTCTTGAGTCTTCTGAGACCATATGTTAGGGTATATTTGTACTCATATGCTGAGGGGAGCAGAATCATGCTTTGCCTCAGAAGACAGCAAAAATGGAGATCTGAAAAGCTGCTATGGTGTGAAGGGATTCTCTCATGGAGAGATGATAAGTTGCCCTGCAAGACCAGCAGGCTGGCCCACTCCTGCCACTTGACGCTCACTGTGGAATGGAGGCCCAACTGAGATTCCCAGGTAGGAAATAACGGGCCACAGAGCTCTTGCCTAGCCCAGGAATGCCTAGCTACCATGCCCCCAGAATGAATAGGCCAATAGTTTTCAGGTACAGGAGCCATTAGGCAAAATACTACAGGGATCAAAAAAAAAAAAAAAAAGATGAGACAACATGTGCTATTCATAATCACACATGCATGATACAGTCACTGCATCTTCTCTTTGGGTGGTCCGAATACTAGTATTATTTGCATCAGATTACAGAATAACAGATATCACAAAAAAGCTATCGTACCTGTGTTCATGTGCACAAAGGCTTAACAAATCAGATGATGATTTTTACATATTTTAAACTACTGTAGCAGAGAAAAGGCATGAGTAATTAAACAATGAATGTTTAACGGTGCAATCAAAAGTATGATGGCTGTACCGATTATTCTATAGTATTACCTGTAGTGAATTACAGGAGATGCCACATGAAAGAAAGGTGTCTGTATTTGTGTGTACATACGTGTGTGTGTGTGTGTGTGTGTGTGTGTGTGTGTAGTGCCTGTGCACGTGACTGTTCATGAATATTTGGTGAGGTATTACATCACCAGGAAAAGTGGAAAAGAGTTTTACTGCAAGTAGTGAAAACAGATTTCATTCAAAAAATCTAATGTGATGCATTTTTTTAACTCAGATATGAAGGAAGATTTGGGTAATCTCTTTTTATTATTAAATATTAGTAACATTACAATACAAAAATCTTATACAAATTAATATTGTAAACCTGCAGAGGAGCATTACAGAGATCTTAAGAACTAAGGAATGAATAACAGTGTAAACAAAAACAAAACTGTCTGGCCTTATTACTTATGGTCTTATTTATATCTGGTACTATGTAGGAGCACTTTGCATGAAAATTGTGTACAGTGTGCTTGTGTGCATATATCTGATGAAAGTGGGATACAGACAATCTGTTTAACTGAATGGATGCTTTTATGTTTATCCACTTCAACCCCAGTAGTTCTCTGGTGTTAATTAGTCATCATATAATGCCTTCCCTTTACTTTACAGATTTTTTACAGTAAAAATAATGTAGCGCATGGGGTACTGTACTCACACTCCAAAACCAGAAAAAAAAGATATGCCTGTTATGTACTACTGGAGCACAAGACCTGACCATAACAGCACTTTCAGAAGTGTGTAACAATTGTTATATACCCCCTAGGCATTGAGATAGTCAAGTATAATGGAAGATATGTTCCTTCTGTCACTGAACATCTTTCCTTCTATGTCCACTGAAGTTTGCAGACATTAGTCTATAAGCAACTTGTTTAAATTAAGGCAGTATTTAAAAACTGTGCCTGACTTTTTCTT